>NC_081826.1:83172352-83474558 GCF_030867095.1 Alligator mississippiensis
AGTGGGCAGGGGTCAGGGGGTGCTTGGGGGGCTGGGGGAGCAGGCAGGAGATTGGGCCTGGCAGGGATCCCCCCATGGTCCCCTCCCCCCTCCTCCAGCCCCCTCTCCCCTGCCCCAGTACATACCATCATAGGGTCTAGATCCAGCTCCCTGCTGCATCCAGTGAGGACTGCCCGAATCACCAAAGCTCTCCAAATCTTTTATGAATTAATTCAGAGAGCTTCGAATTGATTTGGGCCTTTTAATTGGTCTGCTGATTTGATTCAGATTTGGAGATTCAGCCACCAAATTGGGTCAAATCTCCTCCAAATCGAATCATCAACTAAAGCTTCACACAGTCCTATCTGAAAGGTTCTGGCTTGGTAAAACTTCATCAACCTGCTCAATCCAAAAACTCATGGATTCAATATAGACATTGTATTTATGACACACTATAACCTGCCTGACATTTGACTCCGCAGGTACCTCTCCACTTTTACCTGCTACACCCCTCTCACCTCCCCCGCCCACCATCCAGGAAGAGCACACACATCAACTGCAGATGCTTCCTCAGCCTGATGAAGGGTTTTTAAACTCAAAAGCTTGCTAAGATATATTTCTCCAACTTTTATGGTCTAATAAAAGATATCAAATTGACCCAAAGAACCTTGTCTGCCTATGTCCTTAGACCTACATGCCTACAACCTTAACACACACAAGTGATATGAGTTTTGCTTTCAACAGTTTGAGGGGCACATGCACAGAAACCCCTGCACCTATCTCCTTGACACTTGGCAGGCTTCATGCCCTCAGAAGGCATCTGCTGTTTTAATTCAAATCTGAAAAAAATGACAAAGTTATAGTTATTTTAGTGATTTCCCCATTATAGTCTATGGCCAAATCTCTGAATCTGATTCAGCCAAATCAAATTGGGACAGTGACTTGAATCACCTAATCGAATCACTGTCCCTCCAAATTGGCCGAATCCACATCTAAATCAAATACTTGCTGCTTTGCACAGGCCTACAGGTTTCCCTTTTCTCTGTAAGAGGGAAAAGGAATAATTCCATTGACATCTTTGCAAACCCAATATAAAATGAAACAGACTACTTACTAATGTTGAAAGTTGGCTAACAAAAAGGACTGTTTGTTCATTCTATCCAAAAACATGCCATTTCAATGCATAGTAATCCCAAACCAGCTATCGGAACTTTATTTTGTGGCTCCAGTGCATCTCTTAATAGTGAGGTATTAAATTAACATTTTAACTGATCCAAATGAAGCAATTTACAAAATCTGAATTTTTGGCCCTATAGAAGTGAATGGGAGTTTCTCCATTAAGGGTAGGATTTCATCCCAAGTCTCAGGTTTTGAGATTTCTTCACTAGTGTTTGAGCAACTAACTCTGGTTGGTTGGTTGGTTGGTTGGTTGGTTGGTTGGTTTTTGGCGGGGGGTGTTCCTTTTCTGACCTAGCATTTTGGGATTAATTTATGTACATTAGCTTTCAGACCTAAAAAATTATTTAAATCTATGTATGATTCTTTACCACTGAGGCTAACTTGCAATATCTACTTTTATTTTGTTAAAAAGGATAATTATGTTTCTTTGTTTAATGTAGGCATTGAATTGGAAAATTAGCCTTAAAAATAATAAAGTGATAATGATGAATTAGCATGGATAAAATGAACACCCACACAATTACATCCCCTCTTGTAGATTGATCTGTAACTTTATTGTAGATTAATACTGTGCACATCTGTCTGCCACGTGAATTGGACATAATTTTTAAAGCCTTATTTTCATTATATATGGACTAAGCTTTGATAGCTTTAGAGTAATTGCAGCTTTATCCAGCTGACTTCACACACAGTGTAATGAATGAACCCCTTGGGTATACACAGCTTTAAGGTAAGCCTGACTTAAACTTGTATTAGCATAGTGACCTTTCCCCTCTGGCTCTAGGTGTGGCATGAATTGCCAGAAACAATTGAGCCCACATGAAGCCTGCAGAAAAAATGGAGTTCTTGTTTATATTCCTTGCAATTTGGCTGCACTATTCAGTTATTTGGGTCATCTTTGAATGGTAAATATAATGAGCTGTGGAACTTTAATCCCCTAGTGTAAGACTAAAAGTGAGGAAGTAATGCTGTCATATCTCCGTCTGTATTATTTGGGGAGGGAATAACCAGCTCTGGCAGTCAAGGAACTGGATTTATCACTACATGTCTTGTTAGGGTGAGTAAAAATATCCCATTTTAGCCACTGGAATCACAGTTCCAAAGGTTAAAATATGTGTTGGAAGTATGCAAAGCACTTCAAGTGCTTTAAAAAATGTCTGATGTGCTGGACATTTACACTGTCAAATGAGATTGAAGTAGTAATCAGTTGGGATGCAAGAGTTTGAATGAATGCTTGCACACATTCCCAAACAATTGCTGCTACTGTGCCACCCTTTGCTATCCCAGAGTGAATTGCTGGCAACTTCTCCTCCCAACCAGGGAGATGCATTGTAACCCTGTTGGATCCCAGCGCTCCATCTGAGCTCCAAGTGAATGCCCCATCCCCTGTCAGTGTCAGGACTGGGAAAGCCCAGCTCCTCTCCTTCCTTGCATTACAGTATAGGGCCCAGGGTGACATGTAGGGCTGAGTGAGGCAACGGTGTTCCCCATTCAAGACCCCTGCCTCTAGACCCCCTAGATACAGAGTCAAACCCAGACCTGGGATTACATGCCCCAGGAGGGGGGGTGGGAATTGGGGCCAGTCAGAGAGTGCCCAGCATTTCCCAACCTTGGGAGAGGTTAGGGCTGGGGAAGCAGGGTCTCCAGAAACTTGGCAGGGGGTGTGTGGAGGGGGAAGGTTTCCTATGGTAGGCAGCCAATCAGGGTTGCCCTCCATACTTGGCAGCCTCTGGCAATCTGTGTCAGCCAAGGGAGTCCGAAGAGCTGCCTGCACTGCTCCAGCCCCTCAACACCGAATGAATGCACTGTTCACAACTGGTTGGGATTCCAAGCAGCTGCAAAAATGGGATTTCACCTGCTTGTACTGAACACTTGTACACTGTGACCTGGGGAGAGTCCAGTCCTAAATGAGGTATGCACTTAATGCTGAATTTCATCCTTCATGACTAACGATGATTACTGTACTTGAAGGTTACATTATTGTGTAAGAGGCAGAGAAAAAAACATCTGAGGTCAGGAGAAAGGAGAATAAAAGAATAAAGTCATTACAATTTCATTTTAAATAGAACAAGCAATGACAATTAAGATCTCTGCCTTTTGTACAGCAAATCCTAGAGACAGAACGAGGACTTCAGGGTAGGGGTTGGAAGCACAGGCTACTATCCTCCTGGAGACTGTCCATGAACTCCTAGTGCTCCCTCTAAGACACTTCTAATGTCCCCAGGTATTCAGGAGCCTCCTACATCTCACTTCAGTGGCCCAAGCATCTCCTAAAGTCAACCTTGGCCTTTGAACCCTGGTGGCTTGTACAGGTCTTTGAAGTTAGGTCGCTAACTGCAGGAATGTGGAGGAACATGAAGTCACCATTTATTCATAATAAATCATGTAAATGAGTAACTTTTTATCTATTTACAAAATTATTTTTAAAAAAATTAAAAAGCAGAGATTGAGTTTAACCAAGATGTCCTGTTTAAAATGTAAGAATATAATTAAGAATAGTCTTTGAGAGCCTCTTTTCCCTCTCTTGCCCATTCATCATAACATCGTCATCATGATCACCACAATATTTGTTTGTCAACACAGTCATCATCACAAAACAATATATTACAGGTCTACTGTAACATGTAGAGAGAGTATGAGAATTACAGACAGGACTACAAACATACGTATAATAAATGCAATTCATTTAGAGAGGGACATAGCTAAAAATATCTGAAACATATACTATATCTGTTTAAAAAATATGTATTTCTAAAGTTCAACTAAGCATGAAAGCTCAATTTTAAACTTTACAGAGTCCTACTTTTAAGCACTGTTAAATCCAGCTAATAATAGACACAGAGTACCATCAATTTCTATGCTATTTTATATCCAAGGCATTATTTTATGTTTCATATTCTCATCTTCAGAAGAATTCAGACTTTTTATTCATGTGACTACCTCAACATCCTTAGCCAAGGATTAGAACCATTAATTTAAATGTCTAGTTTTTTTGTGATGACACAAAATACTATATGAATTAGTAATGTTTAACTCTGGGCTAAAATTTTCCCAATAGAGTAAGTATTATATGTAGTGCATATTCTCTCCATTGTATTCTTAATTTCAAATACATTTTAATCTTTGCTATTTTTCTAGATCATGAGTGGCTGAAACAACATCATGTGATCAGGAATGCCAAATTATTAACAGAGATTAACACAAAAGATTAACAGACACCCTTTTGGTTTAGAATAAGTCGCAGGTGGTAGCAGGTGGCAATGCAGCAGTGCCACACAAAGGCCAGCTTTGCAGCCCCAGCCCACTGGCAGCTGGCCCAGAGGTGCAGATGCCTCTGCTGCAGTACCCATGCCACAGCCCAGGTGGCTGTACGGTCCCTGTCTGGGTCTGGCAGGCACAGAGACTTGGGACTGCATTCTTTCTGCATAAAACTAGTCACATGTGGACAACCAAAGATGCTTGCAAAGGAAAATGGGCTTTTTCTTTTCCTAAGGAAGTTTCCAAAGGCACTTCTAGGTATTCAGGAAAAGGCATGATAGGATCCAATGTGCAATCCACCATCTACATGTGTATGGCAGGAAGTGTTATTGTAGGATTCTGCATCAGATCCAATCACACCTTATTGCTGGTGTGATCCTGGGCTTCTCTTACACCAGCAAGTAGCAAGCTCCCGCAGCTGCAAGTCCCACTGATGGGGCTCCCAGCCACAAGGGTGTACCTTGCTACATGTACAAATTAAAGTGGAATAAAATCCAGCTATAAAGTTATTACACATTTTCCAGATGGATTAACCTTTTTATAGTATGATAGTTAATTTACATGTATAGCTGGTCTAAACTGATTGTGCAATTAGCCAGCCAAATGTGTAATACAGGTAACATGTAGAGAGAGCCTTACTGTTGTAGGTAGCAGCCCTATGCTATGTACCCCCATACCTGCATCTCTGTATAGGGGCAGGCTCTAAATTGAGATTTGCATAAGGAGGAGGAACCAATTCAGCTGACATCTAGCCCTAGTACTGGTGGAGGGAAGAATCTATCTTAGGGTCTCCATCTTAGCAGTGACCTCATGCCCTGTTAAAACTCACAACATTTTTTTTTAACAGTGATTCTTTAAAAAAATTGAGAAACAAATAAAAAATTGTAAATGATATGTAATTTTTGTTACTGTTATGTAGATCACCTCTATGGTTAGATTATCTGAGAGCTAAACCCTCAGTTTGAAAACCGTACATAAAGATTCATATCTATTTTTAGATTATTCCTATTCTTGTTGCACCCTCTCTATTGCATTCCATATTTCTCCAAAATTACATCACCCCTTCAATAGCCTTGCATATCTCACATTTTTATACCCAAAAGAAAACTTTGAGCCATGATGGCTTACTCAGAGATATACAACGACTATAGTGATCTTTCCTGAAGACTGCTGTGCAATGGCATGTATGGGGAAAACAAAGCATAGATGATTCATTCTTCTGCTGCCAGATCATAACATATTTCTGTGGTAGGCACAAATATGCGGGAGGCCCATCACTGAGCCCTCAAAGATCACCTTTTCACTGACTTCACCAATCTTGCTATACATTACCCTAAATAATCTTTCATATGTACTGTGGTAGCACTTCAGAAATAATTTTCAATTCATGTGTACTGTTCAGTGTAGTTTGATATCTAAGAATCCATTTGGTATCTTTAAGGTGTCTTTACCATCAGTAATGGAGATTGAAGATACCAGAAAAGGGGAAGAATATGTTTCCACATTTCATATAAGTTGGATAGATTTTTTTCCGTTGAATTTTTATTTAAATCAAATTCATAGATGTATATCAGATTAAGACACAGTTGTAAAATGCATTCAATTTGTGCATTAAATGTTTTCTCTCCACACTATCTTAAATCTGATGTCTGACTCTGCTGCAGGATGGATGTTGGATCTCAGTCAGAGAGTTTACAAATGTGGGCATGGCTGAATATCACTTTAAACATTCAACAGTCACTTTAAATAAATTTGTACGAGAGACACACAGTTTAATACACTGCTTTTTACCTGCCATTTTAGTCACATGACTATAGAAGTGCTGCAAAAGTTTCAGTCTTAGTTAGCAAAATCACTTGGCTTTTAAACAGAAAAGTGTGATAGAAAAGTGAAAAAATAAGAGTGGGAAAGGGAAAAAAAAAACCATCATGGAGCAGAGGGCAAGAGCAATAACTCAAATCTCACCTTTAACTTACTATTCAGGACTTAACCAAAACTAGTAAAGGTAGCAATGTCATCAAATCCATCTCTGTTTCTGTCTAGTTGGGTTATCAGTTAAGATCACCATGATGATATTTTGCTGCATAGTTTTGCCACATTTCATGCACCAGGAGGCAACAAACATAGTAGCAGAGCTCATTTGTTCCTGTGTACTCATTCTCTCATAATCAATTTCAAATGAATGAACCCCAAAAGGGTGGCTGGTGCAATAGTCCAGCCTCTAATTAGTTGTTTACCAATACAGTCTAATTTCCAACACACCCGTTTTTAGAGTCTTCCAGTCTCACACTCCATTTGCTTATGAGACATGATCTCAATATAGTCCTTTAGTGTTGTCACTAGTTCTTTATGCTTACACTACTTCGGTTATTATATTTTTTACTTTTACTGACTTTTATAAATAACTTTATGTAGCATGCTGAATTGGATTTTTATTATCTTGGCCAACTTAAAAACTTGGACAGTAAGAGCTAAAACCATGAAAAGCCTACATGTTCCTATATATATGTTCCTACATGTAATAAAATGTAAGTTTTACTTTCCTTGTTTAACCTAAAACTGGTAAATTCCTTCCAGTGTTCATATTTATGAAAGTTTTGTCCAGCTCTAGTTACTAGTTTACAAAAGAAGATGAATATTCAGGGGAGTACAGGAATATACCAGGAATTCACCAGTAGCTATGCCCTTACAGTCACTAGCATAACTGTTTATTGAAAAATATTTTCTCCTCCTTGATAGGATTACAGATGTCAATTCCCTGGATTTTCTATATTTTCAGTGCAGAAATAAATAGACAAAGTGCTTTTATAACCTGAAGGCAAAGTCATTACAGATGGTATGTAGGTCACTTGTTCTTTTTTCAAAACAAGTATATGTTACTGGTCATTGACCATTAAAAACCCCACTGCCTTGCTGCAGCTTCTGTTTCTTAAATTGTTTTGCATTAGTGAAAACACAGAAGCCTAACATGGAACTGTTCTTCAGAGATCATAAAGATGTATGTGTATAACCTGGCAAAGCCCAAAAAACCCCAAATAAATAAAAAAAGGCATACAAAAAACTAGAACTCTTGGTTCCAAAATGTATGTCTTTTTGTCTCAGACCAACACGGCTACCAAGTACATCCCACAAATTAATTCAACGCTTTCTGCCCCTAATTCACCCTACCAATATTGAATTATATTAAACATAGATAGCTTCCTACTGTAATTACTGTCTGTTGTATACTTATATCACTGCTGCTAATAGAACACAAAATAAAACTATACAGTAAAATTTGCCTCATAACCTGCTTTATAAATAAGTCTGTGAAGTGCCAGGAAGGTGTGAATTGACTCCCAGAGTCCTGTTCATTTGGTGGAAAAAATGCTTCAAAGAGTGAGCTAAAATGAATATTTTTAAACAAATCTTAGATGCAAATGTAATGCATTGCTTCAGGAGCTGCGTACTTTGATTTCAACATGACAGTTCAGTGGGCAGCACTGAGTGCAGTCAAAACTGAATGATCTATTTCAGCTTCAAGCAGATCTGTATGGCTGCAATTTGCGGGGGGGAAATTCCTACTCACCTAGCAAAATGGCATTCTCCTTTTCTGTTTCAGTAAACAAACTATTAGGGAGAGTAATGTTATACCTCATTGTGCATCTCACCCATTGTTAATATTAAATTTTTAACCATTTTATCTAAAACACTTAAAGGTTGCTCTAATGTTCTGTGCGCACCAGGGATTTTGATCCCAGATGAAGCTCCATTGTAATCATAAGGATTAACATGATAAAATACCTATTTTAAACGTAAAAGTAATTATTTTGAAATAAATTTCAAAACAGAACTGTGCTTTCGGGGGTGCACGGTGGGCTGTGGCCAGCAGCCCTGGCACGTGGGTTGGGGAATTCGGCACGGCAGACTAGAATTAGGCACGGACGCGTAGAGGTTGATTAAAGATTATTTTACTTACACCGTAGATGGTCACGGTGCAGGCAGGAAAACTTCCTTGCGTTGCAGTTACAGATAGAAAAGAAGAAGAGCGAACAAGATTTCTAACCGCGAACTCTGGTCCAAGGCCGGCTGAGAGCTCTAGAACCGCGAGCCCGTCGAATCAACCAGACGAAATAACCTGAGAAGAGCTCTGGATACCATGATGAGAGTCTGAAAGGTGACTCTCCACGAAAGCACGCAGGGAAGAGTATGTCGAGGGATCAGGCGGCGACAGGGAGAGGCTAGAGGTTGATCAGGCCCCTATATCCTTCTTAAGGCACACGCTGGGTTCGTTAAGCTCCACAGCACGCTTAGAGTTCTTCACGAGATGTGAAGTCCTCCTTCTCCTCCTCCAACTTGGGCGGAAACCTCTCAAGCCTCTTATACGGCTAGCAAGCCAATCGCTAGCTGCCACGTGGGAATAATTTAGAAACAGCCAATAGTGGGACACAAATTTGCATGCGAATGGCGGGAACTCCTTTGCACCGGGGTTTTCTCTATGCAACTGAGAATTGCACCGTGCAAAGAAAGCTCCTCGTGTTGGGAAATAATTCTGCAGTGCTGAAGCACACGCAAAATCATACCCTTTGAGTCATGACAAGAACGTCAGAGAAATGGCAAAAATGAAGATGGAATACAAAGGCACTTACTCTCTTGCAGGAAAACAATGCAATCATAGGCTTAAGCTTTCATTTTAGAATAGATTCCGAGACCCTTACTAGTGTGGAAAAGCATGTAATATCCTGTGAGTAGTCCCACTGGAACCAGCAGCATCAACAGTGGAATAGAGGGCTATTCAATTTACCACATAAATGCATATCCAAGTAAAAATAAGTCATTCACAATTTCTTCTAAAATAAGTACATAAATCTACTTACATTGTAAATGCATTCTCATCCGAGTGACACTGTTGGTAAGGATTCTGTGTTTTATTTAGAAAATCCAATATGCAAAAAGCTGACATCTTTAGACACTTCTCATGTCAGCAGATTAACATTCAATCCAGATTTATAGGTCAGGCTCATTTCTTGCTTCAGTGTAAAAGTCATATAACAATAAAACTCTGGATTTTAGGGGTTTTTTTCACTCTCTGAGTTAAACCAAAATTTGGTTCATATAAAGATAAATCAGATTTGAATCAGCTGTAAATTAAGGTTAACATCAAAGAGGTTAAAATGAATAATAAATTAATCATGATTGAGATAGCTATTTTTAATATTACAAGAATATTCTAATATGTTGTAGAAACACCTAATTTTAAAATATGTTGGTGGTGATGCTCATAATTTGCAAGTACTTACACATATGAAGCTGATAAAGTAACCTATATATCAGGAGTAGGCAATTATTTTGGGCAGAGGGTCGCTTACTGAGTTTTGGCCAGCCATCGAGGGCCACATGACAGGCAGCCCAGGGCAGATAAATATTAATTTTCTAAATTTTTTTAGAGGCCCCACAGGCTGGATAGAATGGCCTGGTAGGCTGCATCCAGCCCCCGGGCTGCATTTTGCCTACCCCACTATATATTCATATACACATTATAGCACACTCTAATCATCTCTCTAAACACTCTGGCTAGGGACAAAAGTTACACATAAACCAGTTTAAGTAATCAGAAACTGGTTTAAAACTGTAACAAAAAATAAGTTCAGTTCACATAAACATGTTCCAAAATGACCAAAACTGGTTTAAGATAAACCTGGTTGAATGTAGTATCAGACTTTAACTGATCTGGGTCAAACTGGTTTATGAATCTTCTGTCCTAGTCCCTTTCCTGGTTCAAGTTAAATCAGAGCCTGCCAACATCCCAGCATGCTTTTCAGACCTGGACTTGGCTGTGCTGTCTGCTCAAGCATTGGCGGTCCCTTGAAGGCAAGGATGATGTCTGTCAGGCTTGATGTGTCTTCACGTGACTGAGGAGCCCGATTCTAGATGCATACATTCTTCGGCAATGGAGCCGTGTTGTTGCATGGGAGAGTGGGATTCACAGTCCCAGGTTGGTATCCTTCTCCTTCCTCCATGGCCGCCGTTCCGCCTCAATATTGAGCAAGGTGACGATCCTTGGAGAGGCTTGGCTGTGCTGTCTGCTCAAGCATTGACAGTCCCTCGAAGTTGAAGATGACATCCATCAGGCTTGATGGGTCCTCAGGTGACTGAGGACCCCAATTCTTGGCTGTGCTGTCCGCTCAAGCAGACCAGGGTTGGCTCCACTCCTCTGCTCCCTAGTTGGAGCAGTGAGGGCTGGCTGACAATGGGGTACGGGTGGGGAAACCCGACTGGCACAGCCTGGTCTGCCTGGCAGGGGCAGAGCCAGACTTTTCCCTGATGGTGTGGAGGGGGCAGGGGGAGTGGACCAGTAGGCTCAGGGGGAGGGAAGAGAATTAAACACCCCTGCCTCTCCTCTCCCATGCACATGGGACCACAGCCTGGGTCAGCCTGGCTTTCCCCTCTGCTCACCACTCTAGTGGTGGGGGGCATGGCCAAAGCCTGCCCAAGCAGCAGCCTCAGGTGAAGTGGGAGATGGAAGAGGATTAACCCCCCCCCCATCTCCCTTCTCTCCCCCTGGCCTGGGGACCCTAGCCTGGGTCTGCTCAGCTTTCCACCCTGACAGCTGCTTATGCAGTGCGTATGGCCAGAGCTGGCCTGGGCAATGGCTCAGACAAAGTGTGGGCAGGGAGGGGCATTAAACTTCCCTGTCTCTCCTCTTTCCTACCAGCATGGGGACTTCAGCAGAGTCTGCCTGGCTTTCCCACCCACTGGCTGCTTGCACAATGGAAGGCATGGCCAGAGCTGGCCTAGGCAGTGCCTGAGGCTACTGCCGGGACTGGGTCTAGCCATGGCTCCCCATCCCCCGCATGAGTGGCCAGAGGAGCAGACAGCCGAGTAGACCCCAGCTGGGATCCCCGTGCTAGTGGGAGAGAAAGGAGATGGGGGGGGGTTAAGCCCCTTCTTTCCCCTCCTTTCCCTTACATGCTGCCCTGACCAGTGTCTGGCTACACCCTCCCTTCCACCCCCAGGGACAAACCTGGCAAGGGCTGTTTCCCTTCTCCCTCCAGGCATACCCTGGCTGTGGTCCCTGCAGGCCAGGGTGGGGGGTTTAAATCCTTCCCCAATCATATTTAGCACCTGCCAGGGCCTGGCTACTCCCTACCAGTTCAGCTTCCCTCCAGCCTTGCAGCTGCTGCTAAAGGGAATGGAGGGTTCACTCTAATGCCACCTGGCTTCTAGCCTGAGCCACTGCAGGCATGTGGCTGCATTACAGAAAACAAAAGTGAATGTGTATTCACTTGCAAATCAGTTCAATATACTCAGGTTAGACTACTCTGTAAGGACTGAATCAATTCAGGCCCAGGCCTTTTAAATGTCTGTACTTAGCCTCTCTGCATACTCTAATTGTCAGATTTCTGTGATTCCTTTTCATCCAGTTTTAAATAAAAATGCAGTAAGCAGGCTGCATTGGTTTTGTTAGCCAACAAAAAGCTAAAAAGAGACCTGAGGAAGGGTACTGGGATACCCTAAAAGCGTTTCCATGTCCCTCCAAGCTATGCACTTGGTCCAGTAAAAGATATCATGCATAAAAACCCTTGCCTCTGAGAGCTGGTACTTGGCTTTCCCAATGGCATTCCTGTATAGAGTCTAAACAGGTTTGTTTTTTTTTTTTTTCTTTTACTTTATCTGTGAATATATGAGAATTTTGAGAGAGACAACAAGTTGGCATGGCAATGTTGTCTTCAATGTGTATACAAGACATACCTGTACAATCCTGATCCAATGGGCATTAGGTTATAAGCATTAGGAACTGAATAAAGGTGAGTTGTCTCACATAACCAAAAGAAAAGTTAAGTATGAGAACACTACCAGAAGAAATAAAGGCATAGTATTAGCGCCTTCATTTGAAAGGTGTACATATGTCTTTTGATTTGCAATTTAAGGATATTTTTGCATTTTTTAGCCACTTCTGGGTGGTTATTCTAGATAGATAGTAGGGGTCTGTGAAATGGGCAGTATTCGATTCAGATTTGGAATTTGGCCTGAATCATGGATAGTAATTTTATTCATTGATTTGGATCACTTGTCCCAGTTTGATTCAGCTGAATCCAAATCTGAAGATTTGATGCTGATTCAGAGAATCAGTAATTCAGCCATAGGCACAGCTTTAAATGTTTTTTCTACATAGCTCAAGGTACCAGGCACAGCTCATGAACGCTGCGATGGTGGGGTGGATGGATCATGCCACAGGAGTGGGGGGGGCAGGGCTGTGCTTGGCAGTGAACCCAGAATTGGACCAGAAGTACTTCTGGTCCACTTCTAGGCCCGCCCCCATCCCCCATGTTCCCCCTGGCTTAGCTATCAGCCACTGGGGGACCCTGGATGCCCTCTGAGACCCAGGAGGCATCAGTCGCCAAGCCAGGAGGGTGCAGGGGGGCCTTCCTATGCACTCCCCAGCAGACCTAGAAGTGGACCAGAAGTGTTTCTGTGGGACTCTTCATCTACAACATCATTTCAGCGTTCACAAGCTGCCTGGTATCTTGAGGTATGTAGAAAAAACATTTAAACCTGTGTCTGTCTCAATCGTTGAATCTTTCCGTATCTCTCTGAATCGAATCAGAGGGTTCTGATTTGATTCAGAGAGATTAAAGGGTCTCCTGATTTGATTTGGATTCAGACATTCAGCCACCAAATTGGGCCAAATCGCCGCCAAATCGAATCAGCGACCGAAGCTTCACACAGCCCTGATAGATAGATAGATAAGTCTTAGAACCTACAAACTGCAAGACATGCAGCAGTACACCCCAGGTAAGTACCAAGGGGCCTTTTGGGCATCAGAACTGGGGGGGGGGGGGGGACGCACTAAAGGCACTGTTCGGGTGGCTCAAGTGCCTCTATACTAATGCTAGGAACATGGGAAACAAGCAGGAAGAACTCACACTAACTTCAATTTAGTGGGGCTAATGGAAACCTGGTGGGACCTTACCCATGACTGGGCAGTATACATTGAGGGCTACAGGTTGTACAGAAAGGACAGAGTAGGGAGGAAAGGGGGTGGGGTGTTCTCTATGTAAAGGAGCATTATACATCTATCCTAATCAAAATGGGATCAGAGGAGGAAAGAGTTGAGGCATTGTGGGTTAGGATACATGGAGGTTGTGAGGAAAGGGACTTGGTGGTGGGGGTCTGCTACAGACCACCACACCAAGAGAAAAAGCTAGACTTGGAATTCTTGAGGCAGCTCTCAGAGGCTGTACAGTCTAGGGATGTGGTTGTCATGGGGGACCTAAACTACCTTGACATCTGCTGGGAGGAGAAGTCAGCCAAATCCAACCATTCATGTAGGTTCTTAACCTGCGTGCAGGACCTTCACCTAATGCAGGAGGTATACGGTCCCACTACCGGGAATGCCTTACTGGACTTGGTGTTGGCTACGGAGGAGGAACTGGTAGGGGATCTACAGACTCGTAGTCGCCTTGGGGACAGTGACCACCAATCAGTCAAATTCACCATACGGCATAGGGTGGGTAAAATAACTAATATGGTGGAAGTGTTTGAATTTAGGAAGGATAAATTCAGTGTGCTTAGGAGTCTAGTCAATGACGTACTGCAGGAGAAAAGTATTGGTGAGATGGGAGTCCAGGAAGGATGGTCATTCCTAAAGGAAGCGATCCTTTGGGCACACAGAGAGATGATCCCATTATGAGGGAAAAGGGGGAAAGGAGTCAAAAAACTTCCTTGGCTAAACAGGGAAATCCAGGGGAGCCTAAGGACAAAAAAGAAGGCATATAGGTGGTGGAAGCAGGGGGAAGCTACCAAGGAGGAGTTATACCTACTTGGCCCAGACTTGCAGGGAGGTAGTTAGAAAGGCCAAAGCAACTACAGAGTTGATAGATTCATAGATTCATAGATGTTAGGGTCTGAAGGGACCTCAATAGATCATCGAGTCCGACCCCCTGCATAAGCAGGAAAAAGTGCTGGGTCTAGATGACCCCAGCTAGATACTCATCTAACCTCCTCTTGAAGACCCCCAGGGTAGGGGAGAGCACCACCTCCCTTGGGAGCCCGTTCCAGACCTTGGCCACTCGAACTGAGAAGAAGTTCTTCCTAATGTCCAGCCTAAATCTGCTCTCTGCTAGCTTGTGGCCATTGTTTCTTGTAACCCCCGGGGGCGCCTTGGTGAATAAATACTCACCAATTCCCTTCTGTGCCCCCGTGATGAACTTAAAGGCAGCCACAAGGTCGCTTCTCAACCTTCTCTTGAGGAGGCTGAAAAGGTCCAGTTTCTCTAGTCTCTCCTTGTAGGGCTTGGTCTGCAGGCCCTTGACCATACGAGTTGCCCTTCTCTGGATCCTCTCCAGGTTATCCGCATCCTTCTTGAATTGCGGCGCCCAGAATTGCACGCAGTACTCCAACTGTGGTCTGACCAGCGCCCTATAGAGGGGAAGTATCACCTCCCTGAACCTATTCGTCATGCATCTGCTGATGCACGATAAAGTGCCATTGGCTTTTCTGATGGCTTCATCACACTGCCGGCTCATGTTCACCTTGGAGTCCACTAGGACTCCAAGATCCCTTTCCACCTCTGTGCCACCCAGCAGGTCATTCCCTAGGCTGTAGGTGCGCTGGACATTTTTCCTCCCTAGGTGCAGCACTTTGCATTTCTCCTTGTTGAACTGCATCCTGTTGTTTTCTGCCCACTTGTCCAATCTATCCAGGTCTGCCTGCAGCTGTTCCCTGCCCTCCGGCGTGTCCACTTCTCCCCATAGCTTTGTGTCATCTGCAAACTTGGACAGAGTACATTTCACTCCCTCGTCCAAGTCGCTGATGAAGACATTAAAGAGTATCGGTCCAAGGACCGAGCCCTGCGGGACCCCACTGCCCACACCCTTCCAGGTCGAGACCGACCCATCCACCACGACTCTTTGGGTGCGACCCTCTAGCCAATTCGCCACCCACCGGACTGTGCAGTCATCCACATCACAGCCTCTTAGCTTGTTCACCAGTATGGGGTGGGATACCGTATCGAAGGCCTTCCTGAAGTCTAAGTATAAGACATCCACCCCTCCTCCTGTGTCCAGGCGTTTCGTAACCTGGTCATAGAAAGAGACTAGATTGGTCAGGCACGATCTGCCCGCCACAAACCCGTGCTGGTTTCCCCTCAGCATAATTTGCCCTGCCGGGCTCTCACAAATGTGAACCTTGATAATTTTTTCAAAGACTTTACCAAGGATGGAGGTGAGACTGACTGGCCTATAGTTGCCCGGGTACTCCTTCCTCCCCTTTTTGAAAATGGGGACCACGTTGGCCCTTTTCCAGTCCTCCGGGACTTGGCCCGTGCGCCACGAGCGTTCGAATATTCCTGCCAGTGGCTCTGCAATGATGTCGGCCAGTGCCTTCAGCACCCTCGGATGGAGCCCATCTGGGCCTGCCGATTTAAAGGCATCCATTTCTTCCAAATGACTCTGCACCACCTCAGGATCTACGTATGGAAGTCTGGCGCCTTGCTGCTGCCTCTCTACAACCCCAGTGAGAGACTTGTCGTGCCCCTCACTTAGGAACACTGAGGCAAAGAACTCGTTGAGGAGTTCAGCCTTGTCCCCCCTGTCCGTCACCAATTGTTTCTGCCCATTTAGCAGTGGTCCTATTCCTCCCTGGGCCTTCCTTTTACTCCCAATATATCTAAAAAACAATTTCTTGTTGTCTTTTACTTGGGTTGCCATCCTCAGCTCCATGGTAGCTTTGGCCCGCCTAACTGCCTCCCTACAAGCACGAGCAGAGGAGGTATATTCATCTTTAGTGATGTCACCCTGTTTCCACTTTTTATGTGCTCCCCTTTTGGCCCTTAGGCTGCCCTGGATTTCTCTGGTCAGCCATGGAAGACTCCTGGCCCCTTTCCCTTTTTTTGCCTCGCTCGGGGATCGTCTTGCTTTGTGCCTGAAGGATCGTTTCCTTAAGGCACAGCCACCCTTCTTGGGCTCCCATCCCTTCAAAACTCCTACTCTGCAGTGCTTCCTTGACTAATCACCTGAGTGCATTGAGATCAGCTTTCCAGTTGAGATCAGTTGAGGCTGGCAACACAAATTAAAGACAACAAAAAGTCTTTTTTTAGGTATGTAGGATATAAAAGGAAGGAGCAGGGCAGCATAGGACCCCTACTGAACAAGGAGGACCAATTAGTCACAAACAGGAGGGACAAGGCTGAGCTATTCAATGAGTTTTTTTGCCTCAGTGTTCCTAAACAGGGCTCAAGACAAGTCTCCTAATGGGTTCTTAGATGGGCATCAGAGAGACACCAGTCTACCAACTGTCAATGCTGACTTGGTGCAGTCACTTGGATGGGCTGGATGTGGTGCTTGGGTCAGGTCCTGGAGGACTGGAAAAGGGCCAATGTGGTCCCTATTTTCAAGAAGGGGAAAAAGGAGGATCCGAATAATTATAGGCCAGTCAGTCTCACCTCCATCCTTGGAAAGGTCTTTGAAAAGATTATGAAGGACCATATTTGTGGAAGTCCAGCGGAAAAAATAATGCAGGAGGCAAATCAGCGTAGATTTGTAGCAAGTAGATCATGGCTGACCAATCTGGTTTTGTTTTATGACAGGGTCACAAAATGCTTAGACATGGGAGTAGAGGTGGATGTCATTTTCTTGGACTTTAGAAAAGCCTTTGATACAGTATCTCATCCTATTCTCATAAATTAATTAAAAGTCTGTGACATAGATGTTTACATGGTCTGGTGGGTGAGAAATTGCCTTAATGGTCGCACCCAGAGAGTGGTAGTAGACGGGTCAGTATCAACCTGGTAGTGGGGTCCCGCAGGGTTTGTTCCTTGGACCTGTACTCTTCAATAACTTCATCAGTGACTTGGATGTGGGTGTGAAGTGTACTCTGTCCAAGTTTGCGGATAATACTAAATTGTGGGGTGAAGTGCACAATCCGGAGGGTAGGGAATGATTGCAGGCAGACCTGGACAGGTTAGAAAAGTGGGCAGTACACAACAGGATGCAGTACAACAAGGACAAGGTGCTGATCCCTACCTTGGGGGTATTTAAGAGAAGGTTGGATAGGCATCTGTCTAGGGTCATTTGGCCCTAGCACTCTTTTTTGCCTAGGCAAGGGTTTGGACTCGATGATCTGTTGAGGTCCCTTCCGACCATAGCATCTATGAATAGTTAGATTTTTGCCGTATTTGACAAACTTAGTAGTGTAAACATCAGTGAGCTTTCCATAGACTGAAATTCTATTCAGATCACCAACAGTATTTGTGGCAGCTAGAGGAATACCCTTCTTGTCTTGACTTCTTTCCAGATGGCTTGAACTTCTGACACATTCAGAAGTTGACACACCCATTCAATGTGACCCTTGAACTTTGCAAGGAAATGGCATGTGTCATGCCTGTGGCTCTTACCAGAGCTCTATCATCTCCCCAGCAATTCAGAATGCATTTTTTTATGCACTGATCATTACTTCTTTGAAAAATTCCTTTTGGATTGCATCTGGTGGTTCTCTGTTAACACCATTTTACATACAACCTTTGGATCTCCTCTGAATGAAGAGATGGAGACTTGTAAGCAAGTGCTTCCTTTTGAGCAATGGGAAATCTTAAGTTTTTGCTTCACAAGGAGTCTGTATTGTACCACTTCATCTTGAACCATAAACATGAATCAATCACTTGGCAGGGGCTCGAGATTTGCACCAAATTTACAGTTCTCAGACAAATGACACAATTCAGCTATATATGCTCCAGTCCCTTTGATTGGCAACTGATTGTGTTAGAGAGACAGTTCTGTTTCAGCTATTTCAGATGGAATCAGTGTGAAGATTTTTTTTAGTATTGTGAAGATTTAATAGTAGAACTTGTCACAGTATTTGGCGTGAACCATGTCCAAACATGTGAGCCAATGACACTCAGTAGTACAGCCCATTTCTGGTAGGCCTCAAAAGATGAGATGGTTAGCATAGAAGTCACCAGATGATGGCCTGACCACATCTTCAATGCAGCCCAGGGTAGCCATAGTGGAAAATAGCTGCACTTAAAACCCCACGAGCAGAAAACCCCTGGTCTGGGCTTCCCAGCCAGAATGGTTCCCTTTCTCCCTTGCAACCTATAGCACCTACAGTTCAGGAGGAAACATTGGTAGTATCCTGCTCACTGGAATCCCATCCTCATCTCTAGCTTTGTTCATTGCAGGGGTTTGTTTGCCCTGGTGAAAACTTAGACTGGCAGCAACAGGTCAACCATCTTAAATTTACAAATAATAAGGCTTAACTGAAGGCTTCCAAGCAAAACATCAGGCAGAAACAAGAGACAAACAACACAGAACAGACCGACCTCCTAGTGGGAGTCCATGCACATGTGTGTGTGCACTCAGACAGACGCGCACCCTGGGCAGTCCATAATAGAAGCTTTAACCAACCCGCAGTAGCTGTTAACATTAGTGCGTGGCCTAAAGCTTGTAGACTTTTGTTTTGAAAATGAACTTTGCCACAGTGGTAGTTATTTCTATCACTACTGCAATACACATATGGTTGCAAGCTAACTACTTCAATACTTTGTTTCTAAGTGCTATTTAAGATATAGAAAAATGGAAGGGAGAGGGGGACTATTTGTGATTTTTTTTTTTTATTTAAAAAATGGTAAAGATTCACTTTCTCATGACAAGATTTGTTCACTTAGTTGCAAACACTAAGGTGAGTAAGGTTGCATGGTAGATATATGAAAATCTGTGTTACATGTGGGATAGGGGAACTTCCCCTACAGAGACAATTAAATGAGCCAGACGAGGGTCTGCTGTCATCTTTACAGATAGGACAACATATAAACTCTCACATTTAATTGGTGTGAATGTGACAAGATAAAACTGAACATAAGGTCTCCAGACACCAATAAATCTGGCTTGTTTCTTCCTCCTTCAATCAAAGGAGGCTAGCTATTTTTAAATCTCAGTTTCGTGCACATTTTTTCTAGTGCAAAAGAGGGCAGAAAAAGTTTTTAAATAACTTAAAATGCCCTAAGACTCTATTCCTGGTAACTCAAAGTCTCTGTGATTCATATTTTAAGGTGTTTTCTTGATTATTAAACTCAGTTAAGAACATAAAAACCCTAAAATAATATAGGTTTTATAATTTATTATCCATTGTTTATAAGATATATAAAATACATATAAAAAGGATATCCAGTCTAAATACATACAAGATCAGATGGAAATCCAAGGCACAGAGAGCTGAAGCAGCCAGAGCACACAACATGTCAATGAAACACCTAAGAATGAAATCCAGATCTCCTGAGTCTTACCCTGTCCACTGAACTCTGCTGCCTATCCATGGGATGGATCCTACATGCAAGGCCATGTTAAAAAGAAAGGGGAAGGGGTCTTAAACAAATTATGAAAGCACTCGAGAAATATCAGTACTTTTTTTCCCCAAAAAATATCTGTTTGTCAACATTTTCTAAGCATTACTAACAAAGAGTAATTTGTGTAGACAGATACACATGGGTTCTAATGGGAGTATGGGCAGACCCATGCTGCACAGCTCTTTGAGAGTCAATTCCATCCCAGACTTCCAACACTCGAAGAACAGATCATTTATTTAGATGATGCAGACTGCTTCCTTCAAGAAGGAAGGATGGGTGGCCATCTCCATCAGCCAATAGGATAGGCATGGAATGGATAATTCACAGTAAAAAAAACCTACCTGTACTAGTCAAATAAATTGTAAGCTCCAGGTTATCCATTCATATCTAGATTTAAACTATGTTGTTCTAAATGACTAGAGTCTTCTCTACATCAGACACTGCCTCTCTCTGAGTGCAGCTGAAATCACCTGAAAAGTTTGACCCAGCAGTTTTAAGCTTCAGCAAATGGAACAAATAACTTTCAGTAAGAGCTTCTCAATTATTGAATTAGCTCTCCTAGAATCTGAATGGACTGACTGTTAAGTCATGTTGCAAAGTTGATTTATCCTTCCAGACTGGAAGGGCAATGAATTAGGAGTGTGAAGTAAGAGGAGCTTAATTTGCAGATCTAGATTTGGGTATCTGGTTTGGCTAGGAGGCATCAGGTTTCCAAGATATCTGCTATATTCTTGTTAACACTTTATCATTAAAAGTACCCAAACACTGAGGGGAGTATATTGAACAACCCCTCCCCCAAAAAACAAATAAAAAACCTACAATAAGAAATAATTTAAAATATTTAGGAAGAAAAGGAATTTCTCTTAACCTTCTATTATTTTTTAAATATAAAACCTTCATTTAAAGTTCTACTGATGGGTTTTATGTGGGCTAAAATATACATTTGAGAAATGAGCACTGAGCAAACAGTAATTTTCATAATATTCTTTTATTCTACATGAACTCCTATTTCAAGTGATGAACAGGGAGTTTTGTGATATTAAAAATCATTATGTGAAGTAATAACTGAATATTTCCTTTTTTTTAATTCAATGCTCATATTTGCAGCAATCATTCCATAAACCTATAAGATTCCAAGAATTAGAAGGCAGAACCTAACTCCACAAACTAAAATAGTCTTTAGAAACCACTGATTTAACCTTGTCAGCACTGAAGATAGCTGTGAGTTAAAAATATGTCCTGAAATTCTGTGATTTTTTGATGCTTAAGCTCTTTCTTCCTTTGCAGTCCTTGGAGGTCAGCAGCAAAGTATACTTCAATAATCAGCACAGTTCATCGCCTGCCTAAATTACTGTATTTACTTGAATCCAATATGAGGCTGTTTCCCCCAATCAACAAAAAAAGCCTCATCTTAGATTTAAGTATCGGCCTGGTGCAGGCAAAAGCTGAGCTCCAGCCTCAGCCTTGGTCTTTGGGCTGAAGCCACAACTGAGTCATTGCCTTTCTTGGGGGGGGGAGGTGGAAGGAGAAGTGTAGGGGAGAACATGCAGTAGAGGGGGGCAGTCATGGGGGAGACCTGCTTATATGGCTTGGAGGGATGCACAAGGGAGACCATGCAGCCTGCCCCCCAGCCACTTGATCCCCCCCAACCACCTGCCAGACCCTCCCCGCTCCCCTAACCACTTACCTTTAGCTCCAACTCTACCTCTTTCCCCCCCAACCAGTTCCAGGCCTGGAACTGCCCCAATGCCAGAGCTGCCACCCAGAAGATAAGCAGCGTGAGGGAGCAAAGGGTGGGGGGAGCAGGCTGTAGTGGGTAAAGTCCTTAGAGAAAGACCCTGGCCAGGTAATACAGAAACTATAGAGCTTTTAAGAACATTAAGTGAAAGGCTACATTCAGTGTAATCCTACTGGAGTCTTTTCTTGGCTACTCAATGTCCATTTGCTGTCAGATGTGAAAACGCTTCCAGCTGTAGAGATGTAGGAAACTGCACCTTAACTTCGTTAAAGCAGATCATGTCCATAGTGATCTTTGTACTGCAAAATCCTGGCTTCATTACACCATAGTAAATATGAAGCTTGAGAAACCCCAGCTTTGGAAGAATAAAGCAAACCTCCTCAGCAACAAGGATGCTGAGATTTGATCACCTTGGAGATTCTTGTATTTCTCTGGCTCTTGATGAAAACCGACACAATTTCAAGACGTCCATCAGCATCTCCAAAGTAGTCCATAGGAGTGGTCAAAGACCTTTAGAACTTGTTTCCCTGGAATGGGAGATATGAAAATTACCCTGTGAAGAATAAAATAGTCCTAATAGAAACACTTTCTTCTATAACAACGGGACTTTCTCAAGAATGAGGTTCAGAAGCACAAGAAGAATAGGATCGTCTCAGCGGAGAGTCAAGTCTGTGAAACACCCTCTAAACAGAGGTCAGAGTGACCAGGAGTCTCTTGGCTTGGAACAACATATACGTGCTAATTTTTAGCCTAGCTTTCATAAGACAGAGGGGAAAGGAATAAAAATGAGAGGGTGAGGTTAAAAAGTGAATTTAAGATGGCATAATTATCTCACCCATGCTAATGGGTGGGATGTGAGGCAGAGAGATTGCTGTGTTTTATAAGCTTTAAAAATTTCAATGGGCAAAGGTGTTATATTTTATACAGTGCCAAGTGCAGTATAAATAACTATAGAAGCAGGAAGAATTTCTCAGTGGAAATCCCCATTTCTCAGAGGAAAGTTTTAATGAGGCCTTGCACTACTAAAATTCTATTATTTATATGAAATTATACTTCAGTTTGTCACAGAGGTTTTTTGTATGCAACAAAATTAGAATTATAAAAATTATATATAATAAATATTTATTATAAGGTAGTTAGGGGTCAGATTGGGGAAAAATATGTACTCTACTGAATCTCTACCCACAATTCCCAAGTCACAGGATATTAAAAACCTCTGCAGTGAAATCATATTGATCAAAAATTTACGAAGCAGGCATTTATGTTTGGTGTTACTTGGCTTCAGGGTCAACACAACAGTGAGATAAATGGGGGCATTTCTAACCTCTCCTAAGGCTATTACAATATTTTTAGGAACTCAAGATATGAACAGTGCACTGATTAATGTGGGGCAGATTATCTTATCAGTCAGGAAGGCTACAAATCATTTTTCCCATACAAAATGAGAGTTTAAAATTGGGAGAAATGGATAGGACCAAGAAAATGCTGCTGCAGCAAATTAGTTCAGTGTAAATCCCTGAACAAAATTGATTTTGTGATGCATTATCCATGTTCTTTTTTTATTGTTTGCACACACACCTGATGATTTGCAATGACTTTACCAGTTTAAAATAATGAGGTTTTACTGTGTATTGCTTTTCTCCTTTCCCACAGACATTTCAGTGCCGCTAAGTTTCTGTATATACCTGATCAAATAATCAGAAAATTATATTTAGAATACACTCAGGTTTCTTTTGTTTTTTTTTACAAGTGTCATTTATATTGCTTCTGGAAGCGCTGAGTTAAATAAAAACTGACAAGGTGGGGGAAAGCTGAGTTACTTAGATCTGAAAAATCCTTATTTATGGCTTGGCCTCGCAGTCCTTCTGAGAACAACTCTTATTAAAGTTGTGAATTTTGCATACAAAAACACTGCAGGCAGGTTGCATAGTCTGAGAAATTACATAGTAAGAGGGTATCTCACTGCTGAGGTACTGTTTCAGCTTGATAAAATGGACATAGTGCAAAGTAGCAAAAACATTCCAAGGAGTTTAAAAAAAAAGCAAAACACTGGAGCATTTTTGTTGTTTTTAATTTGGTCCTGTGATTGCTGTGCCTGTACTTTCACAACATGATAAAATGTATTCTAGTTCTTTTGACAATTCTTTTTTCAAAGACACGTAAATTCACTCTTGCAGAATAAACAGCCAAGAAAGGCAAATAAAAGCAGACTCTTTTCTTTGAGAGAGCAGTTTAATTATGTTCTATATCATAAATAGCTTGGGACAGTACATGTATGGTATCACCCAGATCTTTGGCTGAGTGTTCATATCTTTCACAGTAACCCAAATTCTGGATGAAATTAATTTCTTTTGGAACTACATTCCTCTCGTGTATGAAAATACTTTGCTCCTAAGCGTTTTCAGCTGTTGTCACACCAGGTCATGGGCAACTAACTTGGGGGCCACTCAGGGGACAAAGTGCTGACCAAAGGGGCCAAAGGATCAGATAGAGGGAATCAAAGGCAAACTGGGACCAGGAGTCAAGAAATGGAGTCAGGAATGGATACAGAACATGAGCCAAGGACCAACAAGGCAGTCTGGCATCAATAAAACCCTGTTATCCAACCACTTCCTCTACTGGATCAGGGGTTTATATGGGAGGGAGGTGATGGGTCAAATGATCTGGCCACCCACTCCAGTGGTAGGCTGTGAGTGGATGGCTAGGTGCAGATCAGCTCCTATTTCAAGTGATGAACAGGAGTTTTGTGATGTTTCTGGCCATCTTGCTGATGCTGAATAGTCAGCTGGAGAGATGGCAGACCAGGATGAGGGGGTTCTGCCAGGCAGCTGGAGGCATCTAGTTCAAGGCCATGACCTAACATCTGTATTGTATGGGTAAAATAAAAAAGGTCTTAGAGAGTCATAGGTAGAAATGCAGCCAAAATCTTTACATCACAACTATCTTTATGGGGAAGGAAGTATTTGTATTCCTTAAAAATGAAGTTTTCAATTTCAGAAAGCTGAAACCCCAACATTTTCATTTGACACAATTAGTGGTCAGCTAAAACTTAAAAAAAAAATGTTTTCCCAGTTCTCTTATAACATAAACTATACATTTTCTACTGAAATGTGATAGTTGTTGAAATTTCTACCTTCAGGTTCATATCTGGGATACAGGAGAATGTTTTTGTCTTGCACATCAAAGGTCTTAATTTGTTATCTATTTTAATATGTACTGTATCTGCTTTATAAATCTCAAGATGAAATCAATTGTTCCCCGCACACTCTTTGCATTTTCCACAATGTATGCATCTGGTGCTTTTACAATTATCTTAGGTAATCATACATCTTCAGACACAAAATTATCTTTAAATATCTAATCTAATCATATAGAATTGTAAATCCCATTGATTTCCATTGATAAGTTGAACCCTATGACTCAAGTCATAAAATTACTTAGGACTTGCTCTGCCTATCATTGCTATTCTTAACCCCCAGGCAACCAGTAACCTAATAAAATCCTAGATCCTGAGTCAGGTGCCTAATTTACTCAAACCATGTAAAGGAAGAGTTATGCACCAAGGAAAGGATTTCCAGAAAACCAAAAACAAGATAGGAATAACATACAGAAAAAAGGAGTGAAGCTTTGCTATCTACTGGCCCACAGACAAAAAACAATAAATGCCCATTTGTGTATCTGCAGCCATGGATTTTTTCTGTGTGATTTTCAAAGGGATCAGAGTAATGGGAAACGATACCTAACTTCTTTGACTCCTGTGAAAATCCTAGCCATAAAATGAAATCCATTTTCATCTGCCCTTATAGAATATACTGTAACAGAAATGCTTTCCACTATTGTTGATTATATATAATGCTACATAAAAATTGTCCCAGCGCTGTAATTAATGTTTGCTGAAGTTGGGATATCTTTTATTCTCAGTTTCATCCATGCACCATCCCAGGGTTAAAAAGTGCAATTTAAATACAAAACAAACAACTGGGAATTAATGATCAGAAAAGATTTTTAAAACAATCAAAAAAGTTGTAAAAATGTTTTAAAAATTGCTGAATGAAGGTTGAGCCTTGCTGGATTATCCACCCACTGCTAATTGCAGCACTTCTACCAGCACATGCTATAAATTCCTCATTAACACTAATATGGTAGAGCAGGACAACTTGCATAATCACTAGATAATTAATCCATTCACAGATCTTGTTTATTTCATTAAAACCAAGCCTTTTTAGATTATGTAAGCCATAGTCATTTTCACTGAGGCTCTTGGAAAATAGGGGCTTCTTGCATTCTTGCATCCAAATGACAAAACTTACAAATATGTACAAGTATAAATACTATAAATATTCATAAATAGCAAAAAATAATAAATACCAAAGAAATGATAAACAAAGCAAATTAGTATTTAAAAGAGCAAGTCTCACAATAAACTAGTCAGTTATAATAATGCATATTTAAGCGTATAACAAAAATGTCAGAAGCAAGGAATCAACTGTCCATATAAGCAGTTCAGATATTTTATTGAATGATGCATATTCTGCCTATAGGGTACATTTTCCCTTTTGTTCTGCAAAGAACTCCACTAAACATTATTTTAAAATGTTGTTATCCCAAAATGTGCATTTTTAAGGAGGAGATGTCTTTAAGGGATTCTAAAATTCAAATAACAAATTACAATTATATATTGCTATTCAGATGGCATTTAGATAAATGAAGAATCTGTTGTTCAGATATAAATTAGGGATTATTTTTTCATTTTAACTTCAGATAAATTGGGAATAATTTAATTAAAGTGTCAGGTGTGATGGAAAAGAGAGTTGAGCTGCTATATTGCAGTCAAGCAGTAGGTATTCAATGGATAGCTAGCTGTACCTGTTGTTTTACTCATGCACTCAGTCTCCACAAAGAAAAGGTCCTAAAACAGAGAAAGATAATTTCCTATAGATATGGTAAGTGTGGACACTTCCATTGCTCAATAAAAGCAATCAGACTTCTACGTGTAGTTCAGGCTAACAAGCGTATGAGCACACCGTTAGACAAGACAGAAAGACGTGCTGGAAAGCTGCATTAAATGTTACATGGTGAAAATAAGCTGCCTTTACATCACATGACTATGGAGGAGAGCACAAGAGGAATGAATGCTAGAGACACTGATGATATGTAACTTCACACTTTACAGAAATAACAGTAAAAGAATCCCCTGAGCTCATTGAAGGCATAACATCACTGAGCCTAACCATCACAGCAGGTTTCCATGATGAATTTTCTGGAGAAGGCAAGGAAGGATGTGGAACAGGGTCTTGGAGAATACCCCACCTGTAACTCTTTCCAAGGCAAAGCTGTTAAATCATGTCAATACATGTTCAGTCTATCCTTGCTTTTGTGCTTTGTGTTTCATTAAGCAAGTACTAGCTACACCACAAAACTGTGAGTCAGTGTTAGGGAATTAACTGTGATGATGCAAATGAGTGGAAGTTTGGAAGACAATGGGTAGAGATGGGATGGAAAGAGAGGGAAAAGTGAAGAAATGCAAGAGGTCAGCTAAAGGCAGGTTACCTGGTGTGTCAGATATCAGGCAGGCAGCTATCAAGCTTGCAGCCTTCAAAAGAAAATTAGGAAGTGAATGGATTCTTCTGCTGGTAAATTTGAGATAAATGTCAGCAGAGCTCTGAAATTTGTTGTTTGAGCTGGATTTTTTTCAATATTGACTTCATTTTAATCTTTCCTGAAGAGAAGGGGAAAGAAAATTTATATAAACCTAGAATGCCGCCATATATGTATAAAGATGCCTACAGGAAAATCAGTATACTGTTTTTTATTAAAATCAATGTGATGCTGTCTGGATAGGGGCAATTTTGTTTCTGTATAATCAATAATATTGGTCCTTCAGATACTTTAGTACCTGTACATACTTTCAAATTTTAATTTCAGCCTTCTATTCTAAAATTAAAATTAAAAGTCAGCAAGAATTTACTCCAAAAGAGTAAAGGAGTAAGTCTGAACGTGACAAACCACAATTGCCCATTTTGTACCTATTAGTCATTCAAATACATTTTGCTGTTACATGTGTCAGAGAAATTGGATACCTATAAAAGTGACAGAAAACTTTTTAAAATTAAAGTTTCTTGTTTAAAAAAATGATGAAGGTTTCTGTCATTGATATTTCAAATTTCTAATAAAAAGGTGAAAAAAATTGCTGAATATTTATGCATCAGCTCTAGGACAACTATGTATGAGGTCAGTTGAATTCTATGCACTTGTTGCAACCCCAGAAAGAGTTCATCTCCAAAGGGCATTCTTTCTGATGTTCCTTTTGGGGAGAAAAAAACTTTAAACTGCTGTCATTTACTTAATCTATACAATCAGAATAATAGTGTTTATCCTCTATTGTTTAAATCCCTTTTTGCTTTATATCAAAAGTGGGCAATGCATATGGAAAACACAATAAATAGCGGTTAGTTCCTTGATTTGGAGTCAGACTCATTTTAGCCAGATTACACAGTACCACATCTGCATTCTCCCTTTTTTTAGGATTAACTAAGGGATAGGACAGTTTCCACCAAACTTATCTACTGCTTCATGGGGCTGTGTTATCAACCCTGTGTTGGGTTGACAATCTTACATAGTTTCTTTTGGGGAATGTTCTTTACTCTGTGAACAGAAATGAAGATGGAATAGAGGAATTTACAGCATTTCTACATTATCCCAGAATTCCTGTTACAAGGAAATCATCATAGAACCAAGTCAGCTATTTTTTTTACTGCTATATCCCCAGAACAACAGCATCTACAAAGTAGGTGAAGTAGAACAAAAAATTAGTCCCAGGACTGGGAGATGAAAATCACTTAGTCATACCCACTTTTCTTACTATTTAACCTTAATAATACATTTCACTTAATCGATTTTGCAAACATTTGGTAGATATCATAATACATTGATGACTCCACAAGTAAGTACACTCAGTCTGAAGATGATAAGAAACTTACCAAAGGTTTTGGGGCAAATCTATAATAGCACCAGGATTAGAAGAACTCAATGTATTGATTATCTACTCTAGCCCATTAGATTACAGAAACACCAATGAATATCACTTAACCTCAATGTTTTCTCATTTTTTTCCTACTATCTCACCACCAGTAGCTTTCTGAAAACATCTGGCTTTTTGAAAACGTAATTTTCTTTAGCAAGAACAGTAAATGCATTCTATAAAGCAGTCAGAAATCCATTCTGCAGCTCCAGGTAAAGCAAAATGTTGTTGTGAAAAAATTGATTCATTATAAATAGATATTTTAATCAAATACTATATATTGTAAATCACAAAATAAACTGGATTGAATTGGAGGGCAGGAAATTTGTGCCTATAGCTGAGAAGAGTATGGGAGAAATTATTTAGCATTTATCATATAACTCGGTTTCCACTGCTGATTAAAATCTGAATTCCTACTAATACTCTTTTTCATGAAGCAGCTCACGATGTAAGGAAAATATCTTCCGTTCTGATGCCTTCCTATTGAAAGAATACACAAAGCTCAAGATTCAATGTCAATTAAAGAATAACTCTCTGCAGTATGCCCCTGTAGAAGATGTCAGGTAATGAAAGGTTACCAGCTGGCATTGAAGAAAAGAGAATAATTTAGTGAATAGGAAATGTCTGGTGTTTAGTCTTATTCTATATTTAATGAGTTTATTGTAGTGCAGTTGTTATTATAAAGAAGTACTAATGCACACATTTCTAAGAAATATCTGCTTTGTTTCTTAGCTGATTCTTCTCAGAGCATGGAAAACACTGATTATCCATAATGTAACCAACTTGGTAGTACCAAAATTATGTGGGAACTTCAGGGTGACCTTCATAAAAGTTTTAAGATTTGATTTTTTTTTTTTGCAGTAATGTGATACCACTGTAGATATTGTACATGGGAAAAAAACCCTGATTCTGTCATGAGGAAAAGCAGAAGGGACCCAGATTACAAGAACTACAAGCCAGTTTTATACCAAAGAAAGACTTCAGCTTACCTGCCCAAATTTAGTTCAATATGTGATATGTTATTTCAGTTGCTTGCTAAAGTATCAATTCAAAATCAAATCAAATGCTTTTTACACATTTGGGGCTTGTCAGACGTGTGGGCTGACTAAATGCAATTACTGTATTGTATTTAATGCATTTGAAATGTATGCATCTTAGAGATATGCTAATAGCTACAACATGATACATGACTATTCTGGGAACTTAGTCCATTATAATCCTTTTAAAAATAAAATAATATTCCAAGCAACTGAAAGAGGATACTCCACCTATATCTTAGAATTAAAGGTGGGGAAAGGACTCAATTTGTTCATAACCCTTTTGCTGACATCATTAACGTAACTAGTAGCCTGCCATTGCTTTTCCCATAGTAGGTTTGGGCAGAGATGTTGTACAACAGTAACAAGTAAATATTACAAAGAATATTACGATATTGCTACATCTAGAAGCAGATGTATAATAGTATCTCAGGAATGAGGTTGCAGGTGTTAAGAAGTTTGAACACTGTCCAGAAAAGGATTCAGAAAGAGTTGCTGGGTAATCCATCTAAGATGAACAACATCCAAAACAGGAAAGCAGTTCATAAAATTGAGAATGACATGGATTTTGATAAGGTAGTGGAGGAGATGGCCTAGAGTCCTGTTTGCCCACTTATACAGTCAGATATTATATGCATTTATTGGCCCTGCTACTATTTTCCACTAAATACAAATAGCATGCTCTGTCCCACTGCATGGCTTTCAGCAAAAGCTATTCTCTCTTTATTAGCAGAGTTTTATGTAAAGGAAATGCATATTATTACCACTAATACTATTGTTGCACAGTTGACCAACTGGGACTTGGTGTTTGAGTATGAGTACAAAGGATCATTTTATTTTAAAACATCCAGTATCAATACTCTTAGGCTAGGTACAGACATTACACATAATCTGGAGTAAGTGATCAGAAATCAAACCAAACCTATAACCATACAGAAGTTTGGGGTCACACAGTCTGGTCTAAAAATGGCAGAACCTGATCTAAGATAGTCCTGGGTTGCTGTGCACTCAAACTCGTTCAAATTAGTTTGGTCCAATGCATCACACTTCTGTACCAGAAGCAGCGCCATGCTTCCTCTGCCTCATAGGGAGGCACACTAGCCTCAATCCATGCTTGGTTGCTCTGGCTGAGTACCCAGCCAGCCCCACCTCCAGGCTGTCACAGAACAGAGTCAGCACAGTGTCTAATGATGGTGGAGGATGGGGAAGGGGTGCTCTGCCATCCTCTGCAGCCTGGTCAGGCTCTTGTGTCTGTGCCTGCTTGAGAGGGGCATAGAGGTCCCTGAGTTGGGGTTCAGGAGAGCAAAGAGCAAATATATTCTGCTCACTCCTGATCTAATGCACACAATTTACAGAAACCTGCACAAGTTTGATGGATTCGGCCTTGGGCTTTCTGAACATCTGTACCTAGCCTTAGACACAGTATATAAGACTGAAGACCCTAGATGTTTTGTTCTATATAACACACCCTTCTGTTGCTGCATGTAGAATATAAAATATATTAAGGCAGTAGCTGGTAGTCTGTAGCTTTTCTTTTCCCCAAACCCCACAAATGCTAAGTTGCTGACAGTTGAACCTCTCCTTTTAAGAAAGTCTGGCACATCTTCACATGTCACTTCTGCAAAGTAAAAAGTCAGCAAATGTACCTGCTGCCAGCAATATGTCAACACTTTACAATTGGACAATTGCTGAATAGATTTTTTTTTAATAACTGGTAGGTAGATTGAAATGGCTACTCCATGAAATTACTGATGAAAATAAGTGATTGGAATTACTGGCAGCTGCAAAACCTACCTTATGCAAGTAGATTTCAGAGTCACAAAAGAAAATTTCAGGATGTTTTGCAAGTGCTATCAATGGTGTCAATACTAGAGCTTTCTGCATACTTCTACTTATATATAGGGTTACAAAATACAAAAACATTTGCCAGTCAGCTCTAGTCAAAATATTTCTGATGACGAAAGGGTTTTAGTCATTAAAGTCAGTCATGGCCAGAATATGTGAGCAGAATATGTGAGTCATGTGATATCCACTATCTCTGGGATACAATTGTATTTTCCTTTAAAAAAAAAACCCAGCATTTCTGTCAGTGCTTAATCAATAGAAAGCATAATCAAGCACAAGATATGAAAACTGCATATTTGAATTTCACTGAAACAATCACATTGATTACTCAATCACTGTTTGTGTTTTAATGATATAGATATGCAGAGTACAATTCATCTAATACATACAGAAGGATGTATAGTTCCCTAGTGCTTATAAACTTACATATGTATGGTAAAGGCAAAATTTCGTCAATGGGAAATGTGATATAGATCTATTAAGCTGAATGCAGAGATGCTGATTTATACCAGCTTAGGATCCAGCCTGGTAGTCTAAGGGTTCAGACAAACATTCAGTTTCTCCAGGGAGAATCCCTGCTCTTACAGAAGTTCATATTTTTTCTTCCAGAGTAAAAGTGGCCACTTGGAGAGCAAAAATAACTTGGGAGCAACCCAAGTGAAGTGGCTCCCCAGGGAATATCTCTCAGGAGACAGAACTTCTGCACAGGAAGCAGGTCCAGAGCTGATCTCCATGATCCCAGTGTGCTTTGCTTCTCCTCCTCTTCTGCTTCCACAGGGGGAGAAAGAGTATGTGTCAGTCTCAGCCAAGCAGGGAACAGAGCATACCCCCTGAGTGCTTTGGGTTGGAAAAGTCCAGCTTTGAGCAGCTGGGGGCATGTTCTGCCCCTGGATTGTTCCCTGCCTGAATCACACTGCAGCATGTAGAAAAACATACAAGCATGCACCTGCCCAGCCTTAGCTGAGCTCCAGTACAACATGGGGAGGTGAAAGGCTGGAGGACTCTTCTGTGCATGGCACAGACCATGGTGAACCCTGGCTACTCAAAAAAATTAAAATCCTGCAAAGCTCTCTGGGCTGCACTCAATGGATCCCTGGCAGCCCAGTGTCTGTACTGTGGGCTCTTTGATTCTCTGTCTGAACTTCTGTACAGGTCAGTTTTTCCCTCAGAAAAACAAACCTGGGAGAGTTGTCCTGAATGATTTGAATGTGTGTATGCAGCCTAAGTTTGCTCATGTAGCAAGTAGTCATCACAACCAGGGCAGCTCTATTGGGGGCTGCTATTCATATGCATCTTTATTTTCAAGCTCTCTCAATATTTTCCACAGCCAATAAATCTTAATTTGAACTAGAAATGCTATTTCTCCAAGATATAAAATGCAGATATTTGCATTAGAATCCAACAAATGAAAATAATTCCCAGATAGCAGGTTGCAGTACAATAGAATAGTTTCAAACTGCTGTTCCTTCTGCTCTTTGGACTTATTGCATATTTTTGTATGTGTTTCTGCCATGTTTCTCTCCTTGGAAATGGAACCCTTGAAAACTACAGCTGCAACTATGAAAATGCATAAGGAATTTAGGAGTCTTTGTAAGATTTCATTCATTTCCCTATGATAAGACAGCAAGTTGTTTGTCAAAACATGACATCAGATGGTTATGCTTATGCTATGCATTCTCATGGTAATAGGTTTCTTATTTTATTTCAAGGTTCAGGCTTTACTTGCCTTTTAGAATCAACCAGACTCTGAATAGGAGAGAAATGTTCTTTGCAATGTTCTGTTCTCTCCATCTCTCATCCCTTTGAATATTGTTTTACTAAGCTCTGAAAAATGGGCAAACCTTGCCTTTATCTGCTGGTATTGAAAGGGCTACAGTTTACTTTCACAGATCCAGTGGTAGATATGGGGGAAGTAGGATATAGACACAACCCACTATAGCTCTCCATACAGGGGGACTCCATACAACTCCATGCCCTGGAGTCTCCTCACAAGGGGACTCAAAATAAAACCTGAGGTAGGGCATCCTCTGTGATAAGGAACCATGCAACCAGAATATAAATATCTAATATTATATACTGCAAACTGGAGACTCCAGGGCAAGAAGCCTACTGGAGCCTTTAAGAATGTTGTTTCAGTCAAAAATAGCTCCACCACAACTCTGCAGTCAAGAGGGTAGAGCAGGGGTGGGCAATTACTTGGACCTGTGGGCCACATAGGGAGTTTTGGTGAGCTGTCACAGGATGAGCTAGCACCCCACATCCTTCCCCCTGCAAGAACTCACCAGAACTCCCTTAGGGGCCAATCCTGTCAGCCTGGTCATGCACCTTGCCTATGTGGCTCCCAGTCATTGCTTACTATTTGGGTTCCACTGGCTGCTGCTACTTAGCCAGGGGTCCCAGCCATGGCCCCACTGGCCTGTCTCACTCCCAGATGCTCTACTGAGCACAGAGCAGAACCATGCTCAGCTGCCCACACACCCCTGTTGCAGGTGCTGCTCCCCGCACATCCCTGCCCACGAAACTGGTACCCATAGCAGGGGTGTTTGGGCAGCTGATCATGGCTCTGCTCCATACTTGGCTAGAATGGCATCATGGAAGAGTGGGAAGAGAGTGGCTGGGATTCCCAGATCAGCAGTAGCTGGACCTCATGCAGGCAGGGCATGTGGCCAGGCTGATGGGATCATGTGTTGTGAGCTGAAGGGCCCCCAAGCCAGAAGAACACAAGGGGCCCCCACCAGTTCTGCAATCCTGGCAGGGGCTTGGCTCTTTCTGTGGATGCTCTGATTCTCAGCACTGCGCAGAGCTGAGCATTAGCCCAATCCAAACAGCACTGGGAAAAAGACTTAAGCATGTGCCATTTGCAGTTCCAAGTTTGGCTTAAAGGAGTGGGGCATACCCACAAAGGGCTGAGTAGAACCAGTAGCTTTGCAGCAGGTTGGGGATTGGGAGCAGTGGAGGGCCTCAGCCATGGGGAGGGAGAGTGCAGACCAGGCAGGACTACATGGGGCACATCAGGCGGTAAGTGCCAGGAGAGGCCTTTCTTGGGCTCAGGCCTTCATACTCTGCCCCTCTTGGGTTCAGACCTTATTACTTCCAACAGACTCCACTCTTCCCAGACTATAGGCCCCATGGCCCTGCCTGTTCTTGCTCCTTGTGGGCTATGGGTCCCTGACACTAGTTTTCACCCCTCACAGGCTATGGATCCCTGATCTGCTTTCTCTCATCCCTCTTCAGCTGTGACTCTGCTCCTTGACTTTGGCCCCTATCCCTCAGGCCCTGGCTCCACTCCCAGACTAGTTGAATCCTCCATCACCTCTACAGTCTCATTCCCTAAACTACCCGTGCTTCCCCAGCCCTAAGACTGTCTTAATTCAAGCTGTTTAGATGATTTATCAGAGACTCCCCCTGCAGCCTGCTCAGAAGCTATTCCCTCCATGGCTTGGAGGGTAAGCTGTGCGAAGCTTTAGTCCCTGATTTGATTCGGCAGAGATTCAGCCTGATTTGGTGGCTGAAGCTCCAAATCTGAATCAAATCAGAGGACCCTTTAATCTCTGAATTGAATCAGAACCCTCTAAATTGATTCAGAGAGATTCGGAGATTTGGACATAGAGACAGGTTTAAATGTTTTTTCCACATGCCTCTAGGTAGCAGGGGCTCATGAATGCTACAATGCTGGGGCACATGGAGCATCCCACAGAAGTACAGAGGGCTCCCCAGCGCACTCAGCAGTAGACCCAGAAGTGGACCAGAAGCACTTCTGGTCCACTTCTGGGGCCTCTGAGGATTCATAGATTCATAGATGTTAGGGTTGGAAGGGACCTCAATAGATCATTGAGTCCGACCCCCTGCATAGGCAGGAAAGAGTGCTGGGTCTAGATGACCCCAGCTAGATGGTTGAAGACCCCCAGGGTAGGGGAGAGAGCCACCTCCCTTGGGAGCCCGTTCCAGACCTTGGCCACTCGAACTGTGAAGAAGTTCTTCCTAATATCCAGTCTAAATCTGCTCTCTGTTAGCTTGTGGCCATTGTTTCTTGTAACCCCCGGGGGCGCCTTGGTGAATAAATACTCACCAATTCCCTTCTGTGCCCCCGTGATGAACTTATAGGCAGCCACAAGGTCGCCTCTCAACCTTCTCTTGCGGAGGCTGAAAAGGTCCAGTTTCTCTAGTTTCTCCTCGTAGGGCTTGGTCTGCAGGCCCTTAACCATACGAGTGGACCTTCTCTGGACCCTCTCCAGAGCAGGTTATCCGCATCCCTCTTGTATTGCGGCGCCCAGAATTGCATGCAGTACTCCAACTGCGGTCTGACCAGTGCCCGATAGAAGGGAAATATCACCTCCTTGGACCTATTCGTCATGCATCTGCTGATGCACGATAAAGTGCCATTGGCTTTTCTGATGGCTTTGTCACACTGCCGACTCATGTTCATCTTGGAGTCCATTAGGACTCCAAGATCCCTTTCCACTTCCATGCCACCCAGCAGGTCATTCCCTAGGCTGTAGGTGTGCTGGACATTTTTCCTCCCTAGGTGCAGCACTTTGCATTTCTCCTTGTTGAATTGCATTCTGTTGTTTTCTGCCCACTTGTCCAACCTATCCAGGTCTGCTTGCAGCTGTTCCCTGCCCTCTGGTGTGTCCACTTCTCCCCACAGTTTTGTGTCATCTGCAAACTTGGACAGAGTACATTTCACTCCCTCGTCCAAGTCGCTGATGAAGATATTAAAGAGTATCGGTCCAAGGACCGAGTCCTGCGGGACCCCACTGCCCACACCCTTCCAGGTCGAAGCCGACCCATCCACCACGACTCTCTGGGTGTGACCCTCCAGCCAATTCACCACCCACCGGACTGTGTAGTCATCCAAGTCACAGCCTCTTAACTTGTTCACCAGTATGGGGTGGGATATCGTATCGAAGGCCTTCCTGAAGTCTAAGTATACGACATCCACCCCTCCTCCTGTGTCCAGGAGTTTCATAACCTGGTCATAAAAAGAGACTAGATTGGTCAGGCACGATCTGCCTGCCACGAACCTGTGCTGGTTTCCCCTCAGCATAATTTGTCCTGCTGGGCTCTCGCATATGTGAGCCTTGATAATGTTTTCAAAGACTTTGCCAAGGATGGAGCTGAGACTGACTGGCCTAGCACGCATGGGGGCCTCCCCACACCCTTCCAATTTGGTAACTGGTGCCTCCTGGGTCTGGGGGGGCACTCAGGGTCCCCCTGCAGCCGATTTCTGAGCCGGGGGTGTGGGGAGGGCTCTCCAGGGTGTTCCCCAGCAGACCTGGAAGTGGACTGGAAGTACTTGCAGGTTTGCCGCTGAGCACATGGAGGGCCCCCCCACACTCCTGTGGGATGCACCATGTGCCCTAGCATTGTAGAGATCATGAGTCATGCCTGCTGCCTCAAGGTATGTAGAAAAAACTTTTAAAGCTGTGTCTATGTCTGAATCGCTGATTCTCCAAATCAGCATCGAATCTTCAGATTCGGATTCAGCTGAGTAGAATTAGGGACAGTGATCCAAATCAACGAATCGAATCACTGCCCCAGATTCAGGATGAATTAGAATCTGAATCAAATAGGACCCACTTCACACACCCCTACTGCCCAGCTCAGGCCCTGGGCTTTTATCCTGTAAGCCCAGCACCATTTTGGGTCATCTGTTTCCCCTGATTCCCGTCTGCCTCACCTGCAGTCTGCTTTTCCTGCAGTCTGCCTTCCCTTAACGTAGCAGAAGCATCAAGCTCCCTGCTACAGGCATGTTGCAATGATTCACTCCAAATGTGACTGACTGCAAGTCACTGGTGTTGGAAGGCATGCTCTTTTCTAGTTAAAGGATAAACAAGCACAAAAATTTCTGTGTTCCAAGAGATAAACTGAGTGCCCTGAGAGGTTAGTATTACTCTTTGAAAAGAATGCTGCAGTTTTGGTTTGCTTTTTGATTTCAAAGTATTAGAAATGCAAACCCTCTCTCAAAGAGAAGTCACTTTTGCTTGTGAATAAGTTGTCAGTTTTTCACTGACAGATGTTTGGTTTCCTTTTTACATACTGCATTCAAGTATTTCCTGTACTAGAGATCTTGGCCTTGTCATATTAAAGTATGACAGGCTAGGAGCCATCAAGATGATAAGAAGACTGTAGAAGCTTTATTTGCTTTTGAGCATACTGTGAAAAAACCATGAAATATCCTTTTTGAGCCAGCTGTGAAGCTTCCAGAGGTTTACTCTACAGCAAGTGCTGGGCTAAGATTAAACTAGGCAAAATGCCTGAAGAGATACTGAATAGGTTTGATACAAATTACACTGTCCTGCTGGTTTGAAAGTGCACATTACTAGAATCATTAACCATAATCATCCTCAATTACAAGCACTGTAAGCACGCATAGAGCAGACCAATAAATGGAGCCATTGTTTGCATGCAATGACCATGATTTACAAAGATATGGCTACCTCTTCTGGTGCTTGAGACTAAGGTCATGCTTCCATCAAAGCATCAGAATACTTCTAATTTATTTTTAATTATTTCTAAGTTCTGACATTGCATTATTTTCCTCCTCATAAACTGTTAAGTGAACTAGAATTGGCATGCTGCATTATCCTACTATAGTTTAAGTGCATATTTTCAGACTGGGAAGTTCTGTGTATATTCCTAGTGGCTTCCTTTAAACTATAGAATTGCTATTAGTTTTCTGAAGTCCCTCCCAACCCCCTTCAGCTCCACTGAAAAAATAAAGCAGTTGAGAAAGTCTGAGATCATGAGCTACTAGAACCAAAGAAATATTAATAACATTCTGAAATATATATTGTAATATTACAGTCTTCCCTCAAAGGATTTAATATGTAGAGCAAGTTTTCAGCATGTACAACTCATGCCCAGATGGAGAAAAGAGTTGGAGTAGTTTTTAATAGTGTGCAATCCATTAGAGAATGACAGTGGGTGCTATTAGTGTAATCTTTAAATTGTCTTCTCCTACTTTCCCTGGCGAAATGACAGGTTTAAGAAACACCCTTTATATTAACATGAAGGATATAAAAGCTCTTAGATGTCATGGGCTACTTTGATTTCATTAGGGTATGTAAATACATCTCTTGCACTTTATATATAAATTCATCATCATAGGAGAGCCTAGTAGCTTTACCTATTATTAAGGTTGCCTGACATTTCCCATTATAAAATTCTGCTTTCATTTGCTTGTAGCTTTTCAATCTCTAACTATTTGGGCTGAAATTTCTCATGTTTTGTCCCTGCCTCCGACCGAACATTTTTGGAAAGAAAATATCTAAAATGGTTAAGCTATTTCCAACAATAAGAAATGGGAAATATGCTGTGTTGTCCCTGTTAAAAATCCAGATGAACTTTCCCTTATTTTGAAAAATGGATTTGGAATCAGGGTCTATTACAGTTCTTGTGAAATCTACTTAAATTTGGCCAAGTTTCAGTAGAAAAAATAAGCCTTTGAAAAAAATCAGTTTGCATAGGCTCAGTAGGCTTCTTAAATTTTAGCTGAAAAACTCACTAAGGATTTCATCCTCACTGAGCATGCACGAGTGCCAAGCTGAGCAGGACTTTCCAAGCAATTGCAGCTCTGGGCTGTTATGAGGTAGGCTGGGTCTGTGTCTGAGATCCTTAACTGAGCAGGGAGCCTTTCTTTTCTTTTCTCTCAGTTCACTCTTGGGCTCAGGAAGCATGGAGGAAGGGGAGGTTACCTGGTTTAAATGTGGAGAAGATAAGAGCCAGGCCTTAGAAAAGATATGGAGAAAGCAAATTGGTATTAGGAACCTGGGAGCCAGGGACAAGTGGGATAGAATATGGAAAGGACTGGAGTCATGGTGGGGTGAGATTGGCTGAGAAAACAGACCAGGACAAGAAGCAATAGGAATGGGTTCTTTGATTAAAGGGGAAGCCCGAGGAATGGGGCATGAAACTTGCGTGGGGGCCAGGAGACTGCGATTGGGATGGTGTGTCTATATAAAGAAGTTTAGGACTTGCTGGGCATATTGGCATGAGTAGATTTAGAAGTGTGTGACTGGGATGAGGTGCCAGCAGTAGAGAAAAGATAGGAATGGGCCCAGAGACAGAGACTGTTTGGAGAGGAGGGAAGCAAGAAGGGTCAAACTTGGGGAAGCGGGCAAAAGAATCCTTTCCTTCTGAACAATATATCCTGGAACACAACCTAAAATTCCAACAGTCCTCATTTCTTTTCTATAAGTATATGTCTCTCATTAGTGTTTGACCAGAGAGGGAATTATGACAACCTCCTAATCCCATCATACTCTTTTAGCTCAAGTGGCAAAGCTCACTGCAGTGGATCGAAAGGTATGCACCTTTTTTTTATGAACCATACAATTGCCAATATACTGCCATGTATTTTTTAGTTTATTTTTATTTTTTTTAAGCCTATAAAATTGCACACAGCTGTTATTTAAGATATGGGTAACAATTTATGGAGTCAAGCACCCCAAAGTCAGGAAATGCACAGAACAACAGTCCTGCTATAATCAGTCGTTTGTGTCTATGATGACACAAACCTTAGGTATATGATAACAGCATCTTGTGTCTGTATCCTAGAAAAGTGAGCATAAATCTGCCTGGAGCTAAAACTCATCTTCTTCACTCTAGGGGAAGGGACACAGGATGAGGACACAACACTTTTCTCAGGATAAGTAATGAAAAGAAAAGGAATGAAAAGCAAAATGGGGAACATTGCTTCTCAGAGGACTCCAAGGATGCGATGAATGCTGACTACAGGAACTCTGGCTGAAAAAACTCCACAATCTTCCCCTGGAAGTTGGGCATTAACTATTCAGTCAATTCAAAAGCGTAGGCACCATCAGCTAGGTGCTGATTGACACCATTCTCTAAAGGGAGAGGCTTCAGAAAAACCCCATTTATGTCTGTCAGTCATACAGCTTGGCCTCCAGATCTGTCTGATTCACTGTGAGGGAAGGATCAGTGTCAGAGAAGTAGTTATCCACATAGGACAAGGGGTATGCATCTCCCTGGAATAGCACAGAGCATAGGCAGAAAGGAGTCCACCTGCACCCCACCCAGCATTTTTGACCCAATTGACTTTGGTGGCTGGTGAGAGATGATTTTGCAAGCTTCCTCTCATGCCAGGTCCCTTGAAACTTAAGATATGAGGAGTAGGTTGGCAGAGGTAAGTGAAGAACCATGAAGAGGTGGGTTGCACTGGCTTCCCTGACAAAAGACAGGGGGAGTTGATGAGTTATGGGTCTGTCTTGAAGATGATGGGATGCACATGGGCAACATTGATAGGGTTGGATGGGTGGTGGCAAGGCTCAAGAGCTCCACCACTTCCTCCACCAACAGCCAATACGATATCCACCAGGGCTGGGCAAAACAGCACCATTCCACTTCAACTTCTGTTTCAATGTTTCAATGAAATGGTGTTTCATTTCGAGTTTTGTTTCATTTTGTAAGCACTGTTCCATTTCATTTCATCAAAATTGTTTCGCTGTTTTGCCCATAGGCTATAATGGGGAAGCATGAAACTGTCTATAACTTTGTTGTTTCTTGCCTGATTCTGATTAAACTTGCTGGGATGGTAGCCCCTTCTGAGGCCGTGAAGCTTGACAGGTTTCAAGGAGATAGGTACAGAGGTTTCTGGAAAACTTCACCTTAAGTTGTTGACAAGCAAAACTCCTGTCCCTTGCCAGCAGCAGCAGCCTCCTGTGATCTGGCAGGCAGATCGGGGGCCCGCACCCCTGGGAGGAGTCCAGCACAGCCCCGCAGCCCTCCCAGAAGTGCAGGCGGGGCCCCAATCTGACTGCCAGATCACAGGAGGTTGCTGCTGCCAGATGGGACCGGTGCTGGGTACAGCCTGTGCTGACCGCCAGGAAGATTGGTGCTGCCACTGGCCCCAGCCAGCAGCGACAGCATGCTGTCATCCAGCATGCAGATCTAGAGGCCCACATCCCTGGGAGGGCTGGGGGCTGTTCCAGAATCCTCCCGGAGGATGCAGCTCCTGGATCTGTGCCAGATGACAGGAGCCTGGTACTGCCATCTGGGACTTGCACTGAAGCCAAGTAAGCCCGACTACAGAACTTGAAACATTTTGAAAGCTTTGAAATGTTTCAAGTGCCCTTGTTTTGTTTCAGAACTATTTTGAAGGTTTTTGTTTTGTTTTTTTGAGCTTGAAATGCATCGAAACAGCTTTGAAACAAAACACCCAGCAAAATTTTGCACAGCTCTAATGTCCACCACTCAGGACAAGGAAGAGGCAGGCCTTTTCTGAGAAGAGGTTGGGGGAAGAGCAGAGCTCTGCAGTAGAGGAGACTGTTATATTTAGGACCCTTTTTCCTTATGAATAGTAGAAGCTGGGTGGTGTATAGAAATGAAACAAGAGACTTGAAGAACGAAAAAAAATCTTCTGGTTAAGGCAGCTGAATTAAATTCTGGAGGATTGGATTCCATCCCTCCTGGGGTGCTTTTAAGTGCTTGACTTGGCAACCTTCATAAAATTTTATTAACATACTTGTTTCAAAATGTACTTCTTATATATGTAGTCTGTTCATGGGATATAATTGTCAATGGTAAAGTTAATAGAAAGCTCAGCCTTTGACTTAGGATAAGGATTCCAGTGATTTTTTTTTTTCAAGCTGCACTTAGAAAAGAAAACATGAGATGGCTCTCATCTTAAGAGAAAATTATGATAACAAACCAAAACTAGCTCAGCACAATTTAATACAGTTGTGAATCTTTTAAAAAAGTCTTTTCAATGAGCCTTGAGAACATGTTAAAGAAGCGTTTTGCCAAGAGCATTGCTGCACTTGAATTTATTGAATAGTTACTGTAAACTGGAAGTTTAAGCTCCACATTTTTTAAATATGACATCATCACTGAACATAGAATACTAACTATGTTATTCAGTGCTTGGTCAGAGTTAGGATTAATTTGGCACCAGGGAAAAAGCTTCTGGGAATGAGCTGCAGTTACAAATGACTTCCAGGGACTTTTTGAGAGAAAATATTTTTTACATTGGATTAGACAGTTCAGATCATTTTCCTTCCTGAGTTTTTGAAACACTGTTCTCTTTGGGCTCAGCAGCATGTTCTTTTCCAGAATTCATGCCTAATGATAAGCATGAGAATATATTTTTTTTTTTACCTTCAAATTCAACGGATTGTCAGTGGATAAGCTGATATTGTCATGGGGACTAATCCTTGGTCCTTATTCAGGCAAAGAACAGCCTTTTCCAGGCAACAACTTTGACTTCCAGTGTAGAACTTTTGACTTACAATGTAGATACTTTAGCTCATATTAATTTTGTAGGTCAGGAATCAGCATCCCTGACCAAATCCATTCCAAACAACCATTTGAACTGGCCCAGGGACATGGGGGAGTTTAATGGCATTTGGCAGTGTGGGGCTTTGGTAGTAGTTGCTTTCCCCTGCCACTGCAAGAAGTACCAGCTGCAGGCATTTTTTCCTATACTACCATGGGGAAAAGCACCAGCTGTAGCTGTGCTGCCACATGGAAAAGCAGTGACAGCAGCTGGTTCCTAGCACCTGCCCATCCACCCACATCTCTCCTGAATTGGGTCACTCTGGTCCATGGCCTGAAAAGGATTTCTGGCTGCTATTGTAGATAACATCTTTATCTTCCGTGGTTAGAAAAGGTGAAGGAAAAGGATATTGTTGACATCACAAGTGTTATTATCGGCCAAGCCCCTCCATCACTATTCAATTAAGTCCTGTCATAATCTGAGTACATGGGTCAAGACTGTCATGCTATGGTTGTTATTCAAGCTGTGCTACCCGTCCCCACCTTCCTCCTACCCACCAAGATCTCTCAGTAATAATGAACTAAATGACAGGTCAAATGACTATGTTATGTTGGGGTTGGGCTGATGATCTAAGCAAATGAAGGAGCGTCTACATGAGACAATTATTGTGGGGTTGCATAATTAGTTTCACAGTAAACAGCTCTTTGTGCCTACACATGTGACCCTATTAGACCACAGGAAACTAATAAGCTCTGCAGCAGGTTAGTCCTTGTAAACATATGTGTAGATGGTGACCTAGCTGAGGCATGAGGGTGCTTCTCTGCAGGGGCTGCTTGCTGGCTAGCTCAACAGTGAAGCAACCTTAATAATAGATTACTTAGTTCAGGAAAATAAAGCCATGTGAAAAAATAGCAACAAGTTTGAAAAATTTTGGCATACCTTCTTACTAATGGTGAGGAGTTACCTTTGGACTGGTGATTGATTCCACTGAGTACAGGAGAATAATACAATAGGGGCAAAATTCTGCCCTGATATATAGACATGTTAACTCTCATTGCCAGTAGCATCATTTTGGGACTTTCACCAGTTGTACACAGGTGGGTCTGTGTACAAAAGCGGTATAGCTGGGTCTAAAGCAGTATAGCTCCACAGTGTGCATGTGATATGTCCTTTATACACAAGTACAGAATTAATTTCTGTGTATCTGGGCTCTGCAACATGTAGGGGCAGGCAACCCTTTCAAAGATCCTTCAATCAACAGAGACAGACCAGAGGGACTTTAATTCACGTTTTTGTAATGTAGCAAAGTGAGAGGAAAACCTATGTTTTCATAAGCAGTCCTTTGATGGTCACAGTCCATTCTGTGATATACAAGCACAAGTTCTTCTAACATCAAGATAATGCTTCAGTTGCAGCTGCAGTCAGTAAGAGTTAGATGTTCATATTTCAGAGCAGAAATTTCCCTTATAGCGTGGTCAGCATGAAAAGACAGCATTTGTCCAAGGTTACTATAACGATTGTATGCCAGATATGATATTTCTCTAAATTTGAATGAGGAAATAGTTGCAACTAGAACAGAATAATTGGAGGAACAATATTCTGTGAATATTTTCCAAGAACAAGGATCCCTGCCAGCTGGTCCTAGAGCTACAAAAGCAGCTCATCACACACAGGCTGATCAGAACACAATAGTCTGGGGTGGACATGAAGCCTTTCTTATGTTCGTAAGCACCAGCTGCCTGGGTATAAGGACAGGGGATACTTCTCATATTCTAAGTGGAGTGCTTGACACATATTTGATGAAAGGGACTGAGCAGAAAAACCTGTAACTGCAAACAAATAAGAATTTTTTAGAGGGAAAAGTAGTGATTATTTTTTATTAAGGAATATAGAAGGACAGCATGAATATCCTTATGAATTAAAACTAGTAACTGCTATAACTAATCATGACTGAGCTGATAAGAGAGGTTAGTTGAGAGGTTAGTCTATGTTAGTTTGAAGTCAGGCAGAAAGAAGGTTAGATTTTCTCGTTATAATCTAACTAAATCAGAGATGATCAGTCCAGTAGTCTTAATTCCCTGGAAGTGCAAGAACAGATTTTTGTGCAAATTTATGGAATTTCCTGGCTCCCAGAAGTGCCTAGAAATATTATGGGAACAGCAGCATTTGGTTACTTTTTCCCACAGATTCAGAATCTAGAAATATGGAAACAATTGAAATATTTTTGTTGTTGTCATTGTGCCCAATTTTCAAAACTTGGATTTCTCTGAGTCAGTTATTCTCTGAACTGGCTTTTCTATCAGGAACCACTAGACCTGATCTACAATACAACACAATACATCATTCAGTTTCGGAAGGAAAAAGACATGTCAGTACTTCCTATGGATGAGAAAAAAAAATTAAAAGAACTTTGAAAATACAAAAATCATAATTTGAAAATGTTGAAATAAGATTGAGCCTGGGAATACAAGCCCAGAGAGTCCCAACTCAAAGTCACATAACTCCTAGGGCTCTGCATCCTCCCACAACTAAGCCAAGAGCTATGGAGCTGGGAGCCACGATTCCTAGGACTTTGCATCTTCTATTTACGTATCAGGGAGCATCAAAAACCCTAGGAGTTCTAGCTTGAGCCATAGTTTGGAGGGCTTCCAGATTCCCAGAGTTGAGCTGGGTTTAGAGCAGAGGTTCCAAACTGTTTCTTATTGCATTCCAGATTTCCCAGCTGCCTGCATACCCCTACCAGCATACACTTTACATTTTAACTTTATTTTTTAACCCCTTAAATGACAATTATTATAATAATGAAAATTAAATCCACCATTACACAATTTCTCATTCTAACCCCCCAGAGATGTCTTGGTACCCCGGGGGTGCACACAGCACAGTTGGGACCCCCTGGCTTAGAGGATCCTAGCTGCAAGGCAAGATACTTGGATGCCACTTGGAGGCAGTCTGTACAGCAGGACTACCTTAGAGCTATGAAATGTGGAAATCCAATTAGTGTTGTGTCCAAATGGAAAAAAAATCTCTCTCTTGTTAGGCATTTCTTAAATCCATCATATTCACATTTCTGTGTCAGTGGGTGCATCTACATTTGCGCTTTACTGCATAGTTGCCCATTTCGCTCTGCAATAAAGCATCACTTTCTACACTTGTGGTGCTATTAGGCGGGAGAAAACTAATTAACAGGCAGTACTATCCTACAGCAGTTACTTTACTCTGATGTAACACATGTATAGACCGTAACCAGGGCTGGCTGGGGCATGAGGGTGCTACAGTGTGCAGCTGTCTGCCTGCCTGCTACTCACAGTGCAGTACCCTTGTGTCTGAGCTGGACTGGAGCAGCCCTGGGCTGGTAGACTAACCCCCCAGGCCCTCTGCCAGCCAGGGCTGTGCCACCTCAGCAAAATATGCTGCAGTCCTGGGTGCACATGTAAATGCTGCACCTGGGAGCAATAAACACAGGTACAAACTACACTAAAATTTATTCAGGCACACTAATATCACATGTTACAGCAGATGTGCCCAGTAAAACCTAAGAAAACCTATTCCACTGGAAATTCCAAACCAGCTCTAGTGCACAGCAAGTATGCACAATCCTTTATGGAAAGGGTTTATATCATTTAGTAGGGAATGGTACCATTTCTACTCAATTTTTAAACCAAAAAATTCCACAAGACTATAATTTTCTATTACATTCTGTACAGTGGAGGGTGTCTTACATACTGTACAGCAAAGAACATGCCATCTATTAAATAAAGGTTTTTAAAAAATAATTTCTCTGGACATTGACCAGTTTTAATTAAATTCTGTAGGAATTTTTTTTATCCAAGAATAGCCCGGAAATGTCCTAATGTGAATTTTTTTACACAGTATGATAATCTTTCAAAGAAAATGATGGAAGTCCTATCACTCAAATATTTGCAAATGGATTGGGGACAACACAAAAGATTATATGATAGGGATTGATTCTGCAGCTGCAGACAGATGAGGGTAATGACCTGAGAGGGCCTTTCCCTATTTAATATTAATTCTATTTATGGAAAGATAATGCAAATTGAAGGTTGATGCCTCCTGTGAAAGGAAAGCTCTTAATGAAGTTAAACATCTTCAAGATGCATTCAGATAGACCATTCATCTCACCTGTAGGCAAAGGTTGCAGTTGCATCCATTGGTTTTACTACTGTGTCTATCCAAAGTCCTCCATAATCTTTAACTTGTTTGCTTTCATTTATTTGTGTTACTCAGCAGCAGCAATCCTTTCTGTAAGTTGCCCTGAGGTTAACATCAAACCTTCCTACTAACATATTAGAAAAGAGCAAACTTATTCAATAATGGTCTGATTTGGGATTAGCAAGAAAGGATCAGAGAGTTAGCACTTCCACTGATTTTTCTGAGGTAAGTCCATGAATAATCATGCTAAGGGAATTTTTTCCTCTTCTGGGCTAAAGTGAAAAATATATAACTTACCCAACATCTATTTACCCTGAAGGGTTCATCTTTTGTTGGTACACAGTGGCAATCTCAATGAAAAGTCCACAGTTCTCTATCTACCCAAATAATTATACCATGCTTGTTACTATTAAAAGCAAAATTTACACAAGAGATCCTTATAGATTCCGGCAATGCCAGAGCATGCTACAAACTATACTGTTTAAAAAAAACATTTCCACAAGAATGCATGTAGCAATGATACACGGTGCAATAGAAATTAACCACTGGGTTCCTAGTGAAAAACATACAGAAGTAGAGAGAAAAGAAACTTGCTTTATCAAGACAGACAAGGTTCTTTGGGTAAACCTGATATCTTTTATTAGGCCGACTCAAATAGTTGGAAAGATTCTTCCTGCAAGCTTGCAGGACTGTAGAAAAACCTCCTTTGTTGTCCCTAATGCAGTTTACATAGCCCCTTCATACCACTTGCCCAAGAACTAGAACTAGGGGCACCCACTAAAAGTACTGGGAGACAGGTTTAAAAATAACAAGAGAAAGACCTTTTTTTAAGAAACACATTAGTTAACCTATGGAATTCATTGCCACAGGAGGTGATACATGCCGACAGCATTGCCAGGTTCCAAAAGAAATTAGGCAAATTCATGGTTGATAGATCTATTAATAACTGTTCAACATAGCTGGAGGTGTTTCCTCTGGCATCCCTAAACCAATATTGGTAGAGGCAAGGAATGATAATGAATAGGAAATAGATCACTCTAGAGATATCCAGTTCAACGCTCTTTCTCTAGCATCCATTTTGCTACTGTTGGAGACAGACTTATTTGCTATGTAGAAGGACACTGACAAAGAAAAGGCACTGGGCTAGTTGAACCATTAGTCTGATCCAGAATGGCATTTCCTATGTTCATATGTTTGGGTCACCAGATCTGCAAAATTGTACATTTCCTGACATGCTCAAGACCTGCTTTTAGAGACCACCTTTACTCACAAAGGTTATATGTAGATCCCTTCAAACATTTGTTCCATTAGAATTCCTGTTCAGGGTTTAAATGGCCTAGATGTTCTGACATAAACCCTCTATATTAGGGTGAAACTCACCTCGCATGTCTGACTGTGATACACACCGTATACATAACGGCACAGAGAGGCAGAGAGAGATTTCCTTTTCTGCTCTATTCTGATTTTCCACTCATATTTTAGGCTTCACAAATCTTAGCTTCTCTTTGCCCCAAGGAAGATTTGATTGCCAACTGACACCTAACCTGTCCTCAGGCAGTGTAAAGTTTGTATAAATAAAGTGATCTTTTATTTCAAAAACTAACATCTGCCACCTGATAACAGTGCTGTCAGTAAAGAAATTGCTGCCACCTAAGACTTCTTATAGTTATTGAGTCATAGCTTCTCAGCATTTAGATGTTCTGTTATCCTGAAAGGATTACCCTGTATTGTAATTCAGTGTCATCGTATCCAAAGCTATAAAATGTTGTAAGCGATAGATCTTTGCAAATCTTTTTTTTTTTTTTTTTGTCACAATGTCACACAGCACAGTCCAGATACTTGCAGCACTCATGATGCTGGATCTGTAAAGTGCCTGTCTGGCTCAGATCAGAGAAAAGTCTTAAAGAAAAAACACCTTGTGATCTGTGATACACACTTCATAGATCAGGACTTTCAAACAAATTATGTGAAAAACTGAGAATAATTCTCGCATACAATTACTCAATTAAAAAAAAAAATAGAAGAGTGGTAAAAAATGACATTTCCCAATAATTGCATCCAGTAATTTGAAGCTACCACAGCTATTTCCCTGTTTTAAACAGAAAGTAGGTATGAGAATTTCAGAATACGGTGGTATTCAAATGAAGGAGGTAAAGTCATCAGGCAGATTCCTACCTATATTTTCAATGCTATGGGCCTGATTCTGGGCTGTGTTGCCTGCCTCTACAGGAAAACTGCTAGGATAAGGAAAGTTTCATTTGAATCTTCACATTTTTATACTTAAGAGTATTAGACCCCAACTCCATGCGGTGCCCAGCGACTAGGGAAACGATGGTCAAATTACTCATGGATCCTGGTACTCATTAGCCAGAGCAAGCAGGGAGCAAACACCAGTGCACATTGCTCACAACAGCTTTATTCAGAATGGAGACAGCTTCAGGCGAGCTCCCTCACAGACACCCAGTCTATGAACATGGGGAGCAGCCCTGAACAATAGTTTTTTTCCCATATTTATACACTTTGGTTTATGCTTATTACCATTCATTCTACCCTTGTCCCTCCTATGTTCCACCCATTTCTCCTCCCATCTCAAGCTCCGCCACCGTTTACTGTTTGCTTCATTAGCATGGAATTGCCTATGCATTTCATTCATTTACGTGTCTTTTTGCTATGGGTGCATGTCTAAGATATTGACTCCTGTTCTTCAGTCAATGGGCGGACTTCGACCAGAACCTGGAATCTTCTGGAGGCTTCTTCACCAATCACTATTCACCTTTCCTCTTATGTTCATTTTGGAGTCTGTTACCAATTAGGTGTTGTTTTTCACATTCCAGTCTGTTTCTCTGTCTCAGGTTGTACCACCCCCCCACCCTTCTTGGGCCCCTGTATCTTATCTCGTTCCTTACTATAGTTAGTTCACAGCATGCAGACTCACACAGATTCACTTGCTGCTTTTTCTCAGAAAAATGGTTAACACCGTTAAGATAGTTACTTAGCTAAGCCAGCCATTTGCTTATGCTATCATTCTGCCTTGTGGTTGGCAGCTCTGCTAGGCCACAGGTCAAAGCCTTTATTCAGCTGCAGACCCAATGCTACCCAAGAGCTAAATATTGTAACCCTAACAAAGAGAGGGCTTGCTGTTTTGTGATCAGCTCAGGGGTCTGCAGAGAACCCTCATGACTTGTAATTAGGGTTGTTTCTTCTACTTGTTTCCGGCAGCATGGCTTCCATGAAGTCTAGATGCCATTGGCTCCTGGGTTTGAGCAGTCCTAGAGCAGTCTTGAACAGGAACATCCAAAAGGGAGAGAACTGTTTTGAACAGGCAGCAAGTAGGAGAATGAGCTATACCCCATTGATCTACAGTCCACAGGGGAAAAGGAGAAAAGTGTTCTAGGGACAACAAATCCTTCACTTTTCTAGTATGCAAAGATCATTGTATAAGAAAATCCCTCTGTGCTAAAACTGGGAGGATATAATCTGTCTCTCTCTGGTCTCCTCCTGTTGTTGATCAGAACTAAATTTGTCTAAAGCAGTGGAGCTACCCCAAAGCAAACAAGATTATAATCAGGCCCAACATGTGGCCACTTAAAACAAGTCATATTTTCCAACAAAAGCTTTAAGATTGAAACTTTCCATATATCGCAACAAGTAGGCCATACAGAACACTTCATTCAGTTGTTCCTAAAATACTTTCCTGATTGGAAAAAACCTATCAATTAATGCTTTATAATTTTCCCTTTTGGTTATTGATATATTCGGATCATTTGTTTAACTCACTGATCACTTTTAAGAAACAATTCATGCCATTTATTTGCCTTAGTGCAAAGTTTTCTTTTTAACGTATTATGTATTATTATTAATATTTTTAGTAATCCAAAGCTTTATTCATTATTCAATATTATTTTAATAGTCAAAAGATTTTAAAGCACAAAGCATTAATATTTATTTTCTCCCTTGAAGAACACTGACTAGCAAAATTAGCTTTTATTTTGATATTTTCCTTCCTAATAAGTAGAGAATTGTATATGAGAAGAGCTTGTGGTTTTTGTTTGTTTATTTCTTTTTTATAATTTTCAAAGAAAAATCTAACGGATTTTTTAATCATTTTTGTCTAGGTTTTGGCTCTTAAAAAATCTTGTTTCATCATCTGACACATCATGTTGTGATGTCTCTCTTATCCACCTGCCTTGATCAGCATGAAACCTCCAACTAAGAAACTTGAAATAGCATAATATTAAAAAAAAAAGGGAAAAAGAAAAGTTTCAAAAAAGATTCTGAAATTTCAATTAAAAATCTGGGTTAAACATTTATCTTCTGAATTTTCCATAGGATCCATCACTAATTAAACTGGCCAAGACATTTTGGGGAAAAAATATTTTGGAACAATTCATTAAAAAAGAAGCTGTTAACTCAAAAAGTTAGTTTGGACTAATTTCTAGTTTAGGGGAAAAATGGGGAAATGTTTCAAATGAGCAAAATGTCTAGTTTTGAAATGTTTTTAAAAGGAAAAAAAAATCCATTCCATTTTTTTCCATCCAAAATGACTTTTCATCTCAAAATTCCAAACTGGGATCTTGCCCTTGATAGTTGGAGCATTTATGTCTTTATCATTAACTAGTCATGGGATAAAATTAATGGGATAGGGATAGACATTCAATAAACCTGAGCCTGAATTGATTCAATCTTTGCAGGTTAGTCTAACCTGCAGAGATTGAACTGATTTGCAAGTGGATAGAGATTCATTTTTGATTCAGGAAATGCAGATACATACTGGCAGTGACTCAGGCTAGAAGCTGGGGGGTGCTAGAGTAAACCCTCCCTTCCCTTTTACACTGCTGAGCTGGGGGGGGGGAGGGTAGGGATGTAGCCAGGGCCCAGCAGGACACTATGATTCGGGAGAGGTTTAAACTCCCACCCTGCCCTGCACAGTCCCCAGCTGGAGTGTGCTTGAAAGGGGAGGGGGAAGCAGCCCTGGCCAGGCTTTTCCCCACCACGCTCTATGCTCAAGATGTGAGAGTGTTGCTAGACCCCAGCCCCCAGCTAGCACTCTGAGGCAAAGAGGGGTTGCGGGGAGGGAGGACTGCTTGTGTGGACTGCATGCATCTGTTGATGATCCTGAGCTTTTCAATCTCTCTCTCCCTACTTCTTTAAACTATCTGCAGCAAACTGACAGCACTCGGGTCCCATGCATTGCAAACCAGGTCATTTCTCACTCACGGGTCCCATGCATCGCAAACCAGGTCATTTCTCACACCCCTCTCTGTCCCCTCTTTAACACTGTCAAATTGCCACCTTTGAAGCAAGCCAGCAGAAAGCTTATCAGAACACAAAGCTTATCAGCCCATCTAAAAAACAAATGCTTCTCTGTAGTATTGCAGTGACTATAATTGCTTTAATTGCTTATTTTGTTATTAAGTATAATCATTTTGACTGTTTATTTTGTTATTTCTCTCTTTATATAAGGAAAAGATTTAACCATTAAAATAAAGTTTATCTTGTTATGATTTACTTTTTACTATAATTTGATCAGTCATTATTAGTGCTTGGAATTAACCATCTATTTTAAATTTCTTATTGCTTTGCATAAATGTATTTGACATATTGGTCTCATGATTTTACATATATTTAACTCATGACTTTAGAACTTAAATAAGGAAAACGCTTGTGTAAGTGTTTGCGGTACATCTGGTGTGCGTGGATATGTCTAGTTTATGTGGAAAGAGGTAACGAAAGAATCAATGATGGACATGTGTGCCAGTGACAGAGGAAGTGAAAAAAGCAGCAAGTGAAAATAGCCTTCTGTAGTTTAACAGTTAAGGGCTACAGCGGACATCCAGTCAGCAGTGAAGGATTACCAAACACTGAATCATGCTCCATCCTGATGGCTGAAGACTGCAAGCGATGGCCCCTGAAGATTGCAGACCACAAAGCCAGAAGATCATGACCTACCAATCCCAGCCTGCCAACAGGACAAGGAGGATGGCCTTCTCGCCTGCCTCAGCAGAATCCATAGGCTTGTATGGACAGTTATTACTATAAAGAATAAACACAATGACAAGGCTTTGGGTCTCTTCTACCTGCAAGAAGGAGTTTTGGGTGTGTCCAACAAGATCTGACTCCAACCTTCTTGGTCAGCCTGGCCGGCTGCCAGACTGACCTTGGGCAACTTTAAAACTTGGTAACACCTTAACCTTTGCAAGACTGTAACTTCTGTGTGTGTATGTGTGTGTGTGTGTGTGTGTGTGTGTGTGTGTGTGTGTGCTTGTCTCTTTTGAATGAATACATGAGTGAATGAATGAATGAGTATGCATGGAAATGAGTGAAGCAAATAACCTTACTGTTCTTTATTATTTTCATGTTGCATGTTTTATGTTTTATGGTCCAATAAATGCGGCATTGTGCCTTATCGCCTGATAAGATTCCGGCTTGTTTTTAATTCACACTGTATGCCTTGTGCGCACAACATCTCTCTCATTAGTTCAAGCTCCTCTTAAACAGCTTTTTCCAAGGCATTTGTAAGGAAGAACAAAGAGACATCACCAGCTGACCTGCTGAGTAATTCCAAAAAGCCTTTGTTCCAGTGCAATTGGAGAACACACACACACACACACACACACACACACACACACACACACACACACACACACCTCTCAGCATTAGCTAGCATGGGGGTGGTCTGACCATGACCAGATGCCAGCTAGGGTCTGTGCCACTGGGGTTCGTGCTGTGGTAGAGGGGATGGGGGCAGGGACCCTTGCTCAAGAAATGACCAGGGGTGGAGCAGGGGGGGGTGGAGCAGGGGAAAGCCAAGCAAACACAGCTGTGTCTGCAGTCTCCACCTCCTTCTCAGCCAGCTGGAGCTCCACATAGGGAGGAGAGGGGCAGGGACAGCCCTGCTTTCTAGAGCAAACAGCCCAGGCCAGCCCAGGGATGAAAAGCATGCTGGGGTGCTAAAAGACTCTGATTTAATTTAAACCAAGAAGGGGTCTGGGACACAGGTTCCATAAACTGGTTTGACCCAAATCAGTTAAGTCTGATAGTATATTCAACCAGGTTTATTTTAAACCAGTTTGGACCATTTTGAAACTGGTTTATGTGCACTGAACTTAAGTTCTGTTACAGGTTTAAACAAGTTTCTGATCGCTTAAACTGGTTTATGTGTAACTTCTGTTCCTAGCCATGAACAGCATTTGAAGCATGGACCAGAAGCCAGAAATCAAAGCTCACTCTTCCTTGGACATCTTCTGGCCCTGAAGTTTGTTTATTTTTTTTACTGAGATAAGCAGGATTAAGAAACCAGGTCCCCTACTTTCTGGGTGAACTCCATAACCACTAAAGGTGCCTATACATGAGCAGCAAAGCTGCTCTGATATGCTTTAGTTAAAGTGCCCCCACTGCCATTTTGAAGTGTAGGGATACTGATGCATTAGATGCTCTGGGCACTATAATTTGAGTGGCTCTTGGAGCTGTTCTGATTAAAGCACCCCCTTCCCTTTCACCCCTCCCTGACTCCTGGAGCACATATATAAGTGCCCTAGGCATTTATGCAGAAGGTAAGCACCACCATGACTCACCATGGTTTCCAATTCAAGTGCCTATGAATACTGAAATTATCATTGCTGTGTGTTATGCATGCTCTGATCAGGTCTCTGAGAGGGCTTTAGGTGCAGATGCACTTTGGAAATCCCTAGCAGCTTTAACTGGTTTTCAGCATCTAACTGTTCAGCTTGCCAGGGCAGCAATTTTGAGCATGTTCACTTTTTGAATTTAAGCCAACTAAGTATATTTTCATCTTTGGATTTGTCTGACACCTGAGCATTTAAGTATTGCTTAATGGATCATTCACAAGGAAGTAGGTGCTTGAACTCCATCAAAAATGCAATTTAAGTATCAACTTCCTTATCCAAATCTGAGGCCTCTCTGTGCCCCAGTTCCCCATCTGTAAAATGGGAATAATAGCATTTCCCTCCCTAACAAGTTAAGATAAATGCTTCATGTATTTTGAGGCACTCAGAACCTACCAATAACTAGAGTCAGGATGGTGTCCAAAAGAAAGAATATGGTTTCTGACAAAAATATGCCTGTAAAATAGATTCATGTATAGGACTATGTGTCACCATAACCACATGCACAACACACAAGTAATTTTGTTCCAGGATTAAATTACTTTTCCATACGGTGTCAAAGGTGTTCAGTCAGGTGCACTGACAGGCACTGGACCCTGTGGATGGAGGAGGATCATAGTATAGATGTTGCTATTTCTCCATCATGGAACTATCCAAGGGATAGTGACTGCAGGAATATAAGAATGGGACTTATCAATCTCTATGGGCATGAAGGAAGGTTTGCAGTCTGGCCCATAATAAAAGCAGCCCTACCAACTCTTTTGATTTTTATGATGAGTCAAGTGATATTTCTCTCTTTTGCCTCCGGTGTCTCTCCCAGCCCCCTACCCTCCCTTATATCAGCTCCTCAAGTCAGAGGACTACAGGAAAATTGTAACTTTCATTTAAGACTAAAAAGTGAATTTCTGGTCCATAGCTGAGGAGAAGAGCTGGAAGATATAAATTTTAAAACTTAAATGCTCAGAAACAAAAGATAAATAAAAAGGACAGTTTCTTGATTTTAAAATCCAATGTTTTTTAAAGGCTTGACTCATGCTTTTTGAACAATTAGGTCTGATTATAATATAAAAATATGGGCTTGCAAACTTCTAGTGAAAGTTTCTCCCTAACTTCTCCTGAAGTTAAGGAGAAGGCAGGCATCTAATGAAATAGGCTGTTGCCTACCAACGTTTATGCCTTTCTGAATGAGAGTCTTTAAGATGGCACTTTCCCCTGCCTTCTGTCAAACTTGTAGTGGTTGTGGTTGTGCTAATTTTGATGTATTCATGGGAAACCTGGGCAGTGTACATCATGCTATGAAGCTGAACCACTTTCATATGGGCTCTCTGAGGAAGCTGATGAGGCTAAGATGGCAAGACAAGGTCCCAGACATTGATGTTCTTGGACAGGCAGGCATTCCCAGCATCTATACACTGTTGATGAAATCACAGATGAAATGGGCAGGCCAGGTTCAAAAAGCATCCATCACCAGGATGTTGGATGAGTGACTGCCAAAGCAGGTCTGTTACGGTGAGCTAAAGGAGGGCAAGTGCTCTCAGGGAGACCAGAAGAAACACTTCAAGGAGTCCTTCAAATCATCCTTGAAACACCTCAGCATTAATCTGAAGTCCTGGGAAGTTCTTATGCATGATTGTTCCACCTGGCATAACTTCATCCATACTGGAGCTACCATCTATGAGTGGAAAAGAAGTGCTGACGCAGAGCAAAGGTACAAACACCATAAATCTCACAACAGCAGCATGTCTGCTGTTGATCAAGCAACCCAAAGTGTGTTCTTGCTCAGTGTGCCACAAATGATTAAAAGCACAAATTGGCCTGATCAACCATCCACATGTTCACAGAAACCAAACCAATCAGTGATGTTATGGTCATCTTCAAATTCAAAGAATGAACAACAACAGTGGCTTGTGATACAAGTTGCATCTCATGGGAAGATTTCAATGGATTAGGCATGTTAATTGACATGTAGGCAACTCAGGACATTTCATCTGAAAAGTAAAAGCACGTAGAAAAGCACCAAGACTTTTTTTGGCAACAAACAGGGAAAACTGGTAATTGGCACATGCCAGAAATTTTCTGAAAGAATGTTTTCATATTGGAAAATGTCATATTGCCATTTAGGAAATTGGGGCAGTCTGATAGTGTCTAAATTCTTGACACTTTAGAATAAAGTGTATCAGTATCCCATTATGAAATGATTTTTTCATTTTAATTCTTCTACTTTATATTGTAGAATATAAAACAAAAGATAAAATCAGAATGAAATATTTCAACTACCTTTAATTTTCTTTCCCTTTTTCTTGCAATTAGTTTCTTGGACAAATCTGGATTTTTTTTTCTTGTTTCAGTATAGAAAGTTTTTTGAACTCTCAGAATATCCTGTGAAGTTGAAAACCTGGACCCCTCACAGATCTACTGCTAATAATGCACTGTTTCCCTGAAGAAAAATGCTGTCTTTCAGAGAAATATATCCTGTGTACCTGTGTATCCTATGCAGGCGGCTGTGAGAGCTTTGTAAATTGCTTACATTTGCCTTTACTTGGAGAAGATACTTGGGGAGGGAGAGGCTGAGGCCCTGCAGTGTTTACCTGTTGATGAAGCTACCAAATAACAAACACCTGATCCAGATGGTCCTTCTCCTCTAAAGCAAATGCATAATGCCAATTCCATTTTTTCAAAGCAACCCAAATGATCCTGTCATTCTTGGGGATCCCTAGCTGGGTGGCAACATAAAAATCCTGCTTGTGGAAGTTACATTGAGTAGCACACCTCCAAATACTAGTGCAGTCATTTAGTAAGGAAACAAAAATAAAAAATACCCCACAAAATATCCCAGACACTAAAAATTGTATGTGGCCAGAGATTTCCCCACATGAAGATCCACTAGGATGAGTTGTGACTGGCCTTAGGAAACCTAAGGCATCACAAGGTCTTTTTTTTTTTACAGAATAATGTCTCACTAAAGACTTACATGCTATACAGGGGAGTTTGTGGGGAGGGAGAAAGAAAGAGAGAACCCCATAAGGCGGTTGAGTACATGGGAGAAAAACTCATTTGCATGACTTCAATTTTCTCTAAGCAACTTGACACTGCTTTCCTGCTGGGCTCTTTTTAAACATAATTTTTTACCTTGTATAGCAAGATAACCTCTCCTCTGGACAGGTTAGTCCACTGAACAGCAAGCATCTGTAGATTAAAAGCCTACAGGTATTTTTGGCAGCTAAAACCTGGCAGTGTTAGATATAGTTTCTAAATACATGATATCAGTCCAAAGCCAAAAGGCTCATCATTTATCACATAGTTCATTGGGCTGGACCCCAGCAGAGCCACAAGTGTTTCAACCTGTGGTGATCCCATAGCTCAGCATTGCTCAGTATATGTGTGTAGTTCAGATACTAGGGGTGTGTGAAGCGGGCTATATTCAATTCAGATTCAGTCTGATTCGGGGAGATTGATTCAATTAGTTGATTCGTATCACTCTCCCGATTTGATTCGGCCGAATCCAAATCTGAAGATTCAATGCTGATTTGGAATTCAGTGATTTGGCCATAGACACAGCTTTAAATGTTTTTTTTCTACAATGGTGTTTCTACATACCTTGAGGTACCAGGCATGGCTTGTGAATGCTGAGGTGGTGGGGTGGATGGAGCATCCCACAGGAGTCCCAAAGGAGGAGCCCCTCCTCCCCCCACATATTCATCAGTGGACCCCCTTGTGCCCCTCCAGGTCAGTGATCAGCCATGAGGGGGACCTTGGGTGCCCCCCACAGACCCAGGAGGCATCAGTCGCTGAGCCACGGGGGGGGAAGGGTCCCCCTTGCACTCAGCAGCAAACCCAGAAGTGGACCAGAAGTGCTTCTGGTCCACTTCCAGGTCCACTGCTGAGTGTTTTGGGGACTCCTCTGTGCTCCCATGGGACAGTCCATCCACCCCACAAACTAAGTGTTCATGAGCTGCCTAGTACCTTGAGGTACGTAGAAAAAACATTTAAAGCTCTGTCTATGTCCAAATCATTGAATCTTTCTGAATCTCTCCAAATCAATTCGGAGGAACTGATTCAGAGGATTTGATTCAGAGCGCTTAAATGGTCTCCTGATTTGATTCAGATTCAGAGATTAGGCTGCTGAATAGGGCTAAATCTACACTGAATCCAATCAGCAACAAGCTCTGCACAGCCCTACCAGATACCCTCCCTCCCCCACCACAAAGGATCCATGTATTAACTAGCCCCTCACATCCATGGAACTGGATGTTCTCATCATGAGTCCTGAGATTCTCCAAAAGTTTATATGCAGATGAGGTGTAGGGCAACCTGGTCTAGCTCCACCTCATCACAGGTGGGATCACACTAATCATATGCAACAGGCTGAGTAAGGGGGCAACAGAGAGATTCTGGGTGAACTGTTTAGGGCCTGATTTGGTGATGTTTGCCAGACATTTAAAGATGGTAAAAAAACAGAAATAATTGGAAATGGGAAAGAAAGGTAATACTCAGCTGTGGGAGTGAAAAGGAAGTGAATTTCAGAAATTAACAGCACATTTGAAAACTACTGTGGGTCCAATGATAATTTACTAGACTACATAATTGTCTACATAGTTGCCCTGTTTTGCAACAGAGGTATTTCAGTGAGCAACAAGTTTCTTGCTACCATTCACAAATAAGCTTTTTGTTTGCTGTGACAGCCACTCTGTACCATGAATTACACCCCTACATCACTAGCAAATCTGTGCCCATGAAGAGCCTCTTTCAATGGTCCAAACAGGTGATAATTACTTGGGTCTAAATTAGGACTGTAGGATGGATGACCAGTCCATGAAAAATCTTGATGGTCACCCACACACTGTGCAAGTCTTACATTTTTGTGCTGAAGAGGACCACTTTACTTGAGCTTTCCATAACTGTTTGGTCTGAATAGCTGGTTTCAAGTAATTTGGGAGAATGTGGCAGTAGGTGTTGCTGTTGATCATGACCCAGTGCTCTGTGAAGTGGATAAAGAATGGTTCCATGCAATCCCAGAACCCTTGCCAGAGAAGGGTTATGTGTGGATTTTTTTAGGAAATGGGTTACCTTGCTGGGGTTCATTCACTACAGACATGCAGCTATTCTTGAACTTCACCACCAACTCATACTTTCCATTGGGCCATATAGTTCTTGCCATATTGTTCCACAGTCCTGTAGTAAATTTCAGTAGGTGGCACACCTCTGGCTTACAAAAAATGAATTGCGGAACACAGCTCTTCAGTGCACATGACAGCTGCTGGGCCATGTTGTTCGTGTGCTCACTAGAGTCGCACGTATGTTCTGCATAAAATGATGGCTGCATAGAATAATGCTGCTGTCATGACCCACAATATTTTGGGGACACTTTATCTAAAACTCTTCAAAATGAGGTTTAGATAAAGCATCCCACAGCCATTTTTAAACCCATGGGGGCTTAATGCATGTGATGGTGAGGCATTTTAATTAGAGCGGCTCTCCAGGAAACACTCGTATTAAAAGCCCTCTCCCCACCCCAAACTCCAAAGAACATGCATTGGCAGTCAATTAGATCAAGAAAGACTTGTGGTGTGGTAAATAGATACTCCCTTGGGAGGCAGGAAATTATATGCAGAGTATAGGCTCCCCAAGAATCCAACAGCCAGATAAGAAACTATACTTAAGTGTTGCCAGGGGAGCAAGTGCTTCTGTTCAGTTTCCCTAGGTACAGGGAATGACTTTATCTAGCAGACTAGATATTCTAGAGAAGTTGCAGAAAGCCCTGACAAGAGAGTCAGAGGGAGGAGCTGCTTTCTAACCTGTTGAGCTGAGCTAAAACGGCATTTAACGTGAACAGTAATATCAGACTATATTTGTGATATTTCATTTTGTTTGTTCACCCCTATATCTCTGTTTGTATCTCAAAATATGGTTACTGATTTCTTATGTTTGCTCTTGTTTTTATAATCAATCTTTTTGTTAACTTTTATAACTTACTTATAGTCAAGACTAAGTGTGATTTCACAGCATTTGACCATACAGGCAGGCCTCTTCTATGGAAGGGAGATATAACATTTCTGAGCACTTGGCTGGAAAAGGGTGTGATTATTCTAGCTGGCAAAATCCCCTCTGCCAAAGGTGGCAAGACCTAGGTAAGGCAGATAAACCTGAGGCACTCTAGGTCAAGCAGATGACCTATGGAGCATCTCAGTAGTCACTTACTAAGTAGTAGTCCTGTAGCAGATGGCAGAGAAGGCTTGGTAGCTGAAGAGCAGCTCTGGAGGTGTGAGAACACCCCAGAAGAGTATCTCAAAGGCTCATCTGAATATATCTGGGATCAGGGTGTGTCACAGCCATCATCAGCATTTTCTGATGCTGTATAGTTTCCCACTTTATCACATACCTATCACATGGACAGTCATTTTAGCATTGGTTTCTGAAATATCCTCGTATATACATATATAAATGTGTGTGTTTGCTTGTGATTTTTTTTACATTTCTTCAAAACTTTTTGTAGAATGTATATTCCTCTTGCTGTGCTCTAGTACTCTGATGTCAACAGAAATCAGGTTAAAAGTAAAATATGTCTCTGTCGTCCCTACTTGGTGTAGCTTTTGGAATAATGTGCCTAAACAAAATTCTTAATATACTTGATTCTTCATATTTAGCCCTTTCCGTTTTGAAGCAACCAACTATAAAAGAACACTGTTTAAAGCAATTCCCAGTAGTTTCTTATTGCTGTTGTGCTCTGATAGAAGTACGCTGACATGCAAAACTATCTAGGAATGGCTCATTACACTAGAAGGTCAGATGTAAATTGGTATTGGATTATATTGCTGATAAAATACTCCTGAAATGATATATACTTGTTTAACATCAGTAGTTTTACATCTCCTTCAACTCATTTTGACAGTCTTGAATATCTCTATTGAGCAGATTACCATTAGATAATGTTCTTTGCAAAACTCTGAAATATATCTCAGCAGGTCTCTTTCCTCAATACACTGTATTAACTTTTCTTTTATATTAGAGAAGTTGCATATGTTTATGGAAAATTCATATACCTCCAACTTGAAGTTATCTACCAAAGCAGACAAATCACCCCTTAGTCTTTGTTTGAGTGTATCATTCTAAATATTTATTTTAAATAAGAATGACATCAATGGGTATTAGTCAAGTTCTTCATAATATTTTTTTCTAGGTGAATGAGTATGTTAGCAGTGATTTTAGTTTAATTTATGACATTAGGATCAAAATAACACATTGTATAGAAAGTGTCTTAAGCTTTTAAATATACTTTCAAGGGATCATTTTTTATATTAGTCATAGTTCAATAATTATGTATCTATTACTGGACAGATTTAACAATATATATTCAGACTAGCTATCACCATTTCTCATGAGGCCTTGCAAATTGTTCAGATGCATTGCACACAAGTTTTCCAGACCATATATCTATGGGATTATTATGGTATATTTGCATTTATTTGAAGCTGTACCTACTGGAGTACTACATACTATGACACAATTAAGACAAACCTACATGAAATATGGGTTACATGTACTGAAAAGCAGTCGGATATGCTCTGCTATTAACTAAGGGTGAAAGTAAATACTGTGTTCACAGACCAGAGGTGTAGTAAGCTCCTGCAGCACCCTAGGTAAAGCGTCAGCTGTCTCTCTCTGCACTCTGGTAGCTGTTGCTGCTGTAGTAGCATGGGTACAGGCCGTTACAACTGAGCAGCAAGCTTACTGCTCTGGAAGCAGAGGTACCAGAATGCTGTCCCCACCTCCCGCAGAAGTCTTTAGGCACAGCTCCATACCACCCAGCATAGAACCAGGCAGCCCTCTTAGTGTACATGTGGAGGGGGGACCAAAACCTCCATGGGATTTTTGCCACAGGAGGCACAGCTTCCTGTCCCCTGCAGCAGCCCCATGGTGTGGGTGCCTCAGGGGTTGCCCCTCTTGCCCTGCTCTCACCCAGTAGCATATCTAGGGATGGTGGGGAGTGGATCTATGCCTCCCATGGAAAAAATCCAAGGGAGGTACCGTTGTGCTCCCCTCCCCCTCACCCCCCATACAATACTGCATGCAGGACTGCACAGCTGGACAACACAAGGATGCATCTGCATAGTAAACACTTCCATGGGTGCAATTCTGACACCCTCTCTAACCTGACACTTGAGATGGGTGTTCTGCTCAAGCTCCCCTAATTACATTACTGGAAACTGTATGGTTCAACTGTACAAAGTTCAAAGAGTTTTGAGACTACAATGTGATGCAGGCATAGTATCAGAATATCATCTTCTTTATTGGCATATAAAGACTTGAATGTGTATAAATGAATGTATAAACTGGCCCTATGTCTGGCAGTCTGAATCATTTAATATTCAACAAAAAATAATATTAAGTGGTGGGTATCAATTAACAGCAAGATTATTAATTGGTTCCCATTGTTAGATAAAATATTAAACCAAGAAGGAAATTTTGGCTATGCATAGATAAACAGAAACCCAGTAGCTCCATATCTGGCCCAAATAAGACTTGTTTAAGTACTTAATACCTAGTAGATGCATCTACACAAGACACTTATTGTGGAATTGCCTAATTAGCTCCACAGCTAAGTGTTACCATCTACATGAGTGGTGCCATTAGGCTGGAGTAAACTAATTAAATCTGTCATGTGTTGTGCAGTACTATCCTAAGTACTATTCTACAGCGGAGTTATTTAATCTGCTACAACACACATATAGACAGTGACCAGGTCTGGCTGGGGCATGAGGGTGCTACAGTGTGGGGGTCTGCCTGCTGGCTATCCCCACACTGTAGCACCCAGTGGTGATGAGAAGGGGATGCACAGGGGTGCACGTGCACTCCCTGAGAGTGCTGGTGCACCCCCTGACAGGCTTCATTCCCTGCTTAGGTGACAGGCGGGGGGGGGGGGGGCAGGTGGGAGTGCCAGTGGCCCCTCTGCGAGCACCAGCTGGGGAGTGGGAGCACCGGCTGAAGTGCCACGGCCGCTTCTGAGAGCACTGCAGCTGGTTCCCAGTCAGTGCAATTGGCCACAGGGGCCCCCTCCTCCCTGGTCGGCAAGCCACAGGGGGATCTCTCCCCTCCCCCCGGTCACTAACTGATCACTGGTGGGGTACATACCCCTGACTAAGGTGGCACCAGTCACTCATGGTAGCATGCTTGTGTCCCTGCCAGCTCCTCTACAGGCCCTCGTCCTCATCCCCAGCTAGGCTTCTGGGTAGACCAGAAGTGCACCTGGGCACCAAGCCTCCCCCTCACCTTGGTCAGTGGAGACATTTGGGTTTATCCCCTTCAGGGGTTCACTGGGCACTGGCCCCAGCCCCTCTACAGCACATTGAGTCAGGCAGGATTGAACATAAACCAAAACTCTAAAGCCAAGAATGAATTTCCCCTAAGAACTGCCTATTCTATATTTGTATACTATCCCCTTTCTTGAATTATTTTTTTTTTGAGCTTTCAGTACTAGAAACAGGATACTGTACTGGAAAGACTACTGGTCTGATTTCAGTATTTTCTTGCATCGAACAAACTTTTTTTGCCCCAACATACATCTGCTGGAAGTTGGGGTATGCATTAGAAGCAAGGAAATATGGTAATTGCAGTTTGTGCCTCTGCTGGGGGAAAGTAAAAGTAGTGCTGCAATGCTGCACATAGGGCTCCCTAACTTTCAGCTGTGGGCATTCTTTTCCTCTGGCAGAGGCTTCTGATGCAGAAGCAAGGAAAGATCTTTATTTTATTCAATCTGCTTTTCAAAAACATGGTGCTTCTCTTATCTGAGGACATGTTCTATACAAGAAAATGTGGTAGTTGTGGTAGTTCTTACAGACTTCTGTTCGTTGCTTGAGCCAGAGATATTTTAAAAGGCAGCAGTCATAATAGAGCCCACAATACTTGTTGTTCTTGATGACTTCGGGCTGCATACTAATGATGTGGCTCATAATTTGGCTGACGTTATGAGAACCAGCATGGTACAACACTGGTGGTTTCTTGTACTAATAGTTCTTCTGACCACAAGTAGAACTAATTGGAGTTAAAAGAGTAACGATAAATAAAATAACCTGCAAGTCACTTTTACTCTCTCTACAACAAATGCCAATCACTAAATCCATTGATAAAGTCCAAAACAATTTACCAGTTGCAGACTCAGAAAGTGGTATTGTCTCCCCTCACTCAGGCCCACTCACGTAATATAATTGTAGTCTCAAAGTTGTCTGAGATAAGAAGGGCAGAGAAGGACACATCCCACAAGAGTACTTCATTTTAGTCCTAGGTGTTCGTCTCTTGATGTAAAATTTTCCACTGTTATTGATGAAAACTGTAGTCATTAGAAATAAACATAAAGCTAAGGTAATATAAACTGATGAATCCCATATCTTCTCAAGTTTCTTGCAAGAATAATTTATTTATGTCCCTCCTTTCAGTGCTTTGTCACACATTACATCCCATATTTGGACCTTGGCACCCCACTTGCCAGGTATAGGGAAAAGTCAGGTATATGGAGAAAACAAGACACGGCCATATTCCCTTTCTCATATCAACTGGTTGGCAGAAATAACTGGGCATTACAGAGGGAAGTATGACCTGTCTCAAAGTGTGTGGAGTCAAGTACACTCTCTCTCAGCTTGACAGTTTAGGGGGCATTTTTTCCTTCTCGAGACAGAATTCAACTGGGGGCTCCCAGTGGGGCATAGCTACCCTCCACTAATCCCAATAATGGATTGGGCCCAACATATGTAATGAAATTAATGTTCTGAAATAAAAAGGTGTGCATTACTTTTAATGCCACAGGCTAATATATTAGAATATTAATATAAAATGATACCTATTTCATTGTACCAAACATAGATGAAACGTTTTCAGTCAGTGCTAATGTTAGAATTGTGGTAGCAGTAGAGTATCAAATTTATTTTCATTGAGCTTCATCTGTGGTGGTGCGATATGTGTAATTGAAAGTTTGACCATCTTTTCATTATAGGAAGGCTATGCTCATCCATCAGTGCCAGAAGCAGGAAGTCAGTGCCATACATCAAGCATCATTTAGCACATGCACATCATTCACAGAGATCAATTATTATAATATTTATTTTAAACTGCACAGGTTGGAACAAAAAAAGTAAGACATCCATCTTTATCAGTTACAAACCTTTAATTCCTAATATTGTTAACTGCAAATTTGGTGGTACAGCCAGCCACACTCTGAATTTTGTACAAGTAATAATTTTTAATTTCATTTAGACATACCCCAATTTATCTTCATCGTTCATCTCCTAGAATTCAATAAATTCATGTTTTATAAATCCAGTCAGAAATTCCTTGCTGAATAAACTGTAATAGCTGCAAGCTGTTGTTAAGTGAAAGGTGACTATACTGGCTCACTGTTGAAGCTGGTGGGGATAAGTGAAGCACGTACAGAAGGCATTTGCTTTCTTTCCCCCTTCCCCACCCCCAGTTTTGACTTTGAGACCTCCCCACCCTCCACCCACATGCTTGCTGTAGCAATGCAGTGAGCATTGGAGCCATGAGGGAAAATAGGAAAACATGTCAAATACTGACTAAAGTTTGAAGTATTTTTTAATTAATTAATTATTTTTCATATACATAGCATTCTTATTTCCCCCATCCCTACTTCACCCTCTTCCCTCCACCTCCCTCCTCCTCTGCCAGTGGAAGCTTAAAATGTAATGTCAGAGAGCTTGCTGGTAGCTTTGATGTTAATAATTTACCCAAATTGACAACAGATATAATCACTTTTTAAGTGTTATCAGGAATAGCTGCTGTGAAGAATTTCAAATACATAAGTTTGGGAAGGGAGTAGGCTTTGTAAAAAGGTGGGGGGAGGGAGCTTCTTATTATACATGCACAACATTCATATCCATATTACAGGATTAAGTGAAAGATTCTCTGTTCTGCTTTTTATATTAAAAGATAGCAAGACAGGGATGAAAGCATATATCACCCTACTGAGAAAACTGATAACGCACACATTTAAAAATGAAATCACAGAACTTTCAAATGGACAATGAGGAATAGACTGAGAATAAAGAGTGTCAGTGGGTCCCACAGAAATCGGAATTTAACCTGTTTTTAAATAAATTAAACTATAAGAAGGATTAAAACTAGGGAGGTTTTTAGTTAAGATGCATATAATAATTAATAGCAATGCAGCAATACAGAAGTTGCGAGAGGAACTGAAAACTTCTCCCTCTGTACAGTATCAAGAGTTGAGAGGCACCTCTCAACCCTGAGAAGAGGTAGGAATAGGTAGAATTGTTGCTGTACCCTCCCAGAGCTGGCTAGCAACACAGACTACTGTGGCATTAGCAGAATGTATGGAGCACCTTAAAGAAATATTGTAGTATTTTTTCTTCTTACTTCAACTTCCCATGTACTATGCTTCCTCTCTTTTCCCCCAGATGTGGAGTTGTTGCTCTGTGCCATATTTTACTATGCAGTTCTATAGCACAGTCTAGTTCTAAATGGGCACATCTACACGAGATGCGTTAATAAATATTAGCCTAAGTTAATGCACATTACAGGTGTATGTCTACATGTGCATGCCCTTAATGAGCATTAACTTAGGCTAATCACACCTAAATTTGATACCTGCAAATGCAGGTATCAAATTTAGTCGCAATTATTTAATGCACATTAACGCATGTGTAGACGTGACCTGGCACTAACTTTAGTGTTGGGTCTGCCATGCCACTAGGGGACTGGGCTGAGCCCAGCCCCAAGGGACATTCAGGGGTTGGAGTACTGGGCACCTGCCCTGGGGCCCTGTCTCCTAACCCCCACTCCCTCCACCCCACCCTCACAGCCCCCTAACCTGGGCTTGAAGACCAAAAATATTGTAAATAGTTTTCCCATTGCATATCGTTTGCCACTTGTAAGAGGGTATTTTATTGTTGGTGGGTGGGGAGGTTGGTAGGGGATCTGTTGGTTGTGGGAGAGGAGAAAGTTCTGTCTGTTGAGCAGGGGAGGGGACGTGTATGGGTGTTGTGAGGGTAATTAAGTTTGTTTTGTTTCACCCATGTATGAGTCCTGAGAGTGGTGCTAGGGGTAGGCAGACAGCAGGAGGCAGGTGGGCTAGAGTGGAGACTGCAAAATGAGGGGGCCAGGCAGGGCCTCCCACAGCCAGTGCCGTGGCTGCTGCTGGTGGGTGTGTATCTATTGTGGGACCAGGGGTGGTGGGGGCTGCTGTGGCCAGCACCAGGGCCAACAGGAATGTGTGGCCATCACTGGCAGGGGCAGGGATTGGAGCAGCCCTGGTGTGGGGAGGCATGGTGGGCAAGAAGGGATCTGTTGCATGCTGCCTCTGTGCTGAGCATGCTGCTCCTGAGCCAGGAAGGGGCTGGCCAGGGATCAGTTTCCCAGATGGCTGCCAGGTACTGACAGCTGGCTTTGGCTTCAACATGGCTGCCAAGTGCTGGTAGCCATGTGGCTGGAGGCTGGAGCCCCCCGGGTGGCCACAGGGGCATATGGCAGGGCTGCAGGGACTTGGGTCTAACTTTAGTGCCACGTCCAGGGACTTGGGAATAACTTTAGTCCCAAGTCTCTACATGTGTAGACACATGCCAAAAATCACTTAATGTGCATTATTTTAATTAAAATTTAATTAATGAGCATTACATTAAATTTAGTCATGCTTCACTGTATGTGTAGACCTGCCCAATGAGTAGGAAGGATCTACAAAAGTGGATCAGAAGTGCCACAGATGACAAAATATCAAGATTTTCCAACAATTATTAGATATGTCCTAGTTAAGTAAAGGAGGTAGGAAACAAACAAACAAATAAAAACCTGTGGCCCTCATATACCACAATCAGATGAAAGTTGTCAAACTATGACTTTGTAAATGGTGTCTGTGGATATCAGCCTTGTATACTTGTCATGAAAACTTAGTGACCCTGAGGTAGCCAGTATAATACACAGTTGATTAAACTCACCGAATTCCCTGCTGCAGGGAGTATGGGGAAACAATTCTCCCACAATTTAAGCCCAGCCATACAGTCCAAATGCAAGCATATTGGCTCCTGGTTTGTATACTTAAGGAAACTGTTAGTATGGAGGGGATCAAGACAGTATCCATTCTCCCCTTTCTTCTTCACTCTCCATTTTGAATTACTAATCAGAGGATGTGACTACATGAGACATTTATTGCATAGTAGACTAATCAGCTGCACAGTGAACATCTTGGTGTCTACAGATGCACCCCTATTAAGCTGGAGTAATTTTAAAACTCTTCAGCCATGCATATATAGATGCTGGAGAGGCTGGCTGGGGCACAAGGGTGCTTCAGTGCAAGGGATGGCTGCTGGCTAGCCCCACACTGAAGCTCCCTCATGCCCCAGGCAACCCTTCTGCAGCACACTGAGCCTGGGGAGCAGCGCTGGGCTGGTAGACTGACCCCCGGGGCTGCTTCACCCAGGCTCAACATGCTGCGATCCCAGGTGCATGGGCAGATGTGTGCCTGGCAACAATAATCTCTGAAGCAATAAGCTCCAGCACTTATTACTGTGTATTAATAGTCTTGTGTAGAGATGCCCGGAGACTACAAAAGAGATTTTTTTTGCTGATACATAATAACATTACAATACCCTTCAGAACATCTCTGGCTTTATAAGACAGAATCCAATCCAGGCTCTTGCATGTGTGTATAAAGAATATTGTATTGATACTGTATGTCTGAATGTAATATATATGGATAAGTCAAAGATGGATTCTTTTCCCCTCTCTGCTCCTTTTGTACCACTCAGGCAATAGAAAGAAAGAGTTTGGTCACATACCTCTAGATAAATAAAACAAATGAATAAATTGTGATTCTTTCCCCAGCTTGAGGCCCAGCTAGACTGCAATATCTTGAATGAGTTGAATTGAAACTCCAAAAGGGAATCCTACAAAAAGTATAATCTTGTTCACATCATTAGGGAAGTGGGAAAGAGTATCACATGGGTGTGCAAAGAGAAAATTAGGAAGCTCAAGGCATGATTTGAGATGTACCTGACAAAGGAAATAAAAGGGATTCTACAAGTGGGTCAGAAGTAAGTGGAAGACCAAAGAAACCACAGGTCCCTTACAGAAAGCAGAGGGAAATCTAATTATGGATGATGCAAAGAAAGCTGAAATATTTAATGTATTTTTTTACTTCAGTCTTCACAAGTAAAATCAGATGACCAGCACAGTTGGCAAAAAAGAAAGGGAAGGAAACTGTAACAGGGCCCCATCCCCATGGGTGTCTGTAAAGCCCCTGAAGACCAAGAAAATTTATTGCACCCTGCTCTTGGGGCGGTCCACCATTCTTTTCCCACCACATGTCGATGTACATTTTTATCAAAATACAGGAGGCTGCCCTGATCTTAAACTATACCCCATGGCTTGCAGGTGTTTTTAATCACACATCAAATAGGATATTTGTATCTGCCTATCCAGGCCACCTCAGGCCTTCTGTCCCTTGTTGAGGTTTTAGCTTTCCTACTTCTTCCCCACTAATCTGGCTGGTCCCATAGCCAAGGTCACTGTTCTAGACCTGGCTTCGTAAGTAGAGCCTGAACCCAGAGAGGGGTCAAAGTCTGGGGGACACAGCTGGAGACTGAAGTAGTCTGGAGGAGCCTTGAAAGACCAAGGGGTCTGGCAATCCAGAGGTGGGGCCCTAGAGGGGTCAAAAAGTTGAAGAAGACCTCTGTTAAGACTTCCAGAGCTGGAAACTTGAAATCTCAACTAGCCTAAGGAGGGGCAAGGAAGCCCAGAAGTGAGAGATTGAGGGGTGAAAATGATAAAGGCAAGAGAGCCTAGACATTGATTCTGGGTAAGACCTGAAAACTAGACCCTCCTGGGACTGGTTAATGTGGTGGAGCTACTTGTGGCAGGGTAGTCTCTACAAAATGCCATATGTTGCCACCCCTGGGAAAGGTGAGAAAGAGTGTTGCCCTGTGGGATCAGGCCAACTCTCAGGATCTCAATATTGCACTGTTAGACAGGAGGATGTGACACAATCGCACATATACACAAATCAATTAGGTGCATACACACACACACTACCAGCTCAGGCACATACACAGGCAAACCAGCCTAGGCATGTGCATACCTATCACCAGTTCAAGCACATACACTATACACCCCAAAAATTAGACACAGATCACTAATTCATACACACAATGCCATATACACACACACATTCACCAGTTCACACACATACAACCCACCTACACATACACATAGGTAAGTTCCTAATTTGGATGGCACAGTGTGTATGTGTGTGCTTGGGGTACCTGGGATAAGGTTCAGGTGAGAGAGAGAGAGTTAAAGTGTAGGGAGTGAAAGTTGCCAGAACCAGGATTAGAACCAGTTGACTACAGAGAAACTGGTGGAGGAACTGAGGCTTGGGCTTACTAAAGGTAGACTGGGGCTGGTAGCTGAGGCAGACAGCTAAGATATTGGGGCAGGGGGTGCAGATAAGTGGTGGCATGGAGGAGACAGCCAGGAAAGAAACTGAGGCAGAAACCTGGTTGCTAGGGGAAACCAGGGGAAAAGGAAAAGGCAGTGGGGATAAGACAGTGGCAATGAAACAGGGGGGTTGGAGGCAGAGAGGAGCTCAGGACAGTGTTGGAGGTGGCAGTGAGCCAGAAGCAGGAGAGGGAGAAATGAGACAGAAGTTAGAGGGGCGAGGAGCAGAGATTGGATCAGGGCCAAACCATAGTAAAGCAAAACCCAACTTAGGGGTCCAAATAACAGTTTTATTAAACAGACAACACACTACACAGCCCCATGAAGTTACTGGTTCTATAGCAAGAAGATGCTGTATCATACCAGTAAGAAAAGAATGGAGGCCTAGATGGCAAGGGCCAGGGCAAAGCCAGCCACAGTGTTAAAAGTGATTCCATGACATGAATTAACCTAAGGGTGGTTGAACCCCTCCCTTTTTTTTGTCTTTGTGTTTTTGCAGGATGTGGACAACCACTGAAGCATCAAGAAATGTGCTTGGTACACAGAAAACCCCCATTGGGACTGCCTTGGCTCTGTGACAGCTCAGAGGCAAGTAAGCAGCTGAGCACAAGCCCGGTTCCAGTGTGCTTTCCTGTGGGGGGCGGAGAGGGGGATTAGGATGAGGCTCCACAAAGTAGCTTGGGATAGCAGCAGACTGTGCCATAACTTAAGTCAGTAGGGGATCTGGTACAGAAGTTCTATAGACCTAGCTAACCTAAATCAGTTAAGTTTGAGACCACGTTGATCCAGGTCTATCTTGGACTGGGTTCCACCATTTTTAAACCAGTCTATGTACACTGAACTTCTCTTAGGTTATAGGTGTAGACCAATTTCCGATCACTGGGCACTTGTACATGTGATGGGGGTTTAGTCCCCTAAATTGAAATGGAGGGTTTTTAACTGTGACGATTAAAAACCCACCGTTTCACTTTAGGGGCCTCTGTCACTTACAGCAAAGGGCCTGATCCTTCCCCACCACCGCAGAGTCTGTCTTCCTCTCCTACAGCAGGAGGGTAAGCTGCCAGTGGCCTGAGCAGCCCCTGAGCTATGGGGGGTCCAGTCTTTCCTTCCATGGTAGTGGCAGCCCTTGGGGTTGCCTGGGTGGACTGCTAGCCAAAAACAGCCATTTTTTGTCGTGTACAAGCACCCACTTATACCAGTTTATGTGTAATGTGTGTATCTGGCCTCAGAGTGATAGATAACAAGCCAGCATGTAAGACAACTGTTATATCTATTTTTTACTAGTCCACAAATGAAGGTACAATAACATTTGCTTTTTCTGAAAAGTGTCAGCTTTCAAGAGTTCAAGTAAGAAGCTGGTTGGATAGTAGAGAAAAATCACAAATAAGTCACAAGTTGATGAAAACAATCTGTCAGTAATACATTTTATTAATATTGTTTTTATCATCTACCGTGCTGTCCAGCTGGTATGAAAATGTTTACAATTTATTCAAGAACTGAGAGGAAAAAATCAAATAGAACTATTTGTGAATATGATAGAACCAGCTCTACTCAAAATATTATTGCTTATATGAATTCTCCAAAACTCTTTGATCTGTCAAAATGATCTGGAAATTTCACAAGAACATGCTGCCTTACAAGATTTCTGGTACTTTTGCCTGTGGTCATCCAGAAATGTCATTTAAAACAGTCTTTTAATGAATATTTTGGTAATTTTGTTGCTGGTTCAATCAAAAAAGAGCAGAGGGAACAAATAAAAAGTCAAACAGAAAAAATGGGGAGAAAACACTGTATTTTGTGTGAATCTTACATGGAAGACAGTGACAAAATTTGCAATTGTAAGCAACTGTGTCTGAGCTCCTATTTTGCATGAGCAAATATGCATGAATACTTGTATAAACCAAGATTTGAGAATGCAAGCAGGTAATTACAGTCACATGCTATTAGGCAAGAAAACAAAATTATGCTTTGAATATTATAATATAAAGTTTTGCAGGCACATGCTTTCTGTGCACATTTGAAAATCTGGCTGATTTTTTTTATTATTATTATTTTATTGGCAATGGAGCAACAAAGTTGTTTTCTTTCAGCAAATATTTTGGATCCACATTCCAGCAGATTAATAATTGTTAAAATTTGAGGCTAATATTAATTTGACACATACCTTAAATGTTATTTCTCCCCAAAAAACTTTTGAGTAAATAGTGTGTGTCTGTGTGTGTGTGCGCACCCAAGCACACACACATATATATGTACATACACCTAGATGTATATGCGTGTGTGTGCGCATGTGTGCATGTGTGAGTGCATGTCTTTAACTTGGTGTGAAATCTTGATGGATTTCATTTAAACTATTTTCATTAAAATATACTGCTGTTGGGAAATGATTTGAAAAAAAACGGTTTCCCCACAATGCTGTATACTATTAGATTCTACTGCAACAATTACAAGGTAAAAATACCTAGCTTTGATAAAGTACTTTTCATTGGCAGTTGTCAAATTTCTTTACAAAAGAGGTCAAAGCTAGGCTTTGAGTTTTTGGTCATCTCTAATAACAAATTCTAACTAAAAGACTCATGTTATAAAATAAGTACCTGGGCTATGGCTTTAATTAACCCTTGTATGACTGACAGCACACGTAGAACATTAACGGATAAGCAATAGCCTCAATGTGCATTACATTTAAAAGCCCTTTATAATAAAAGAGGTTGAATAAAATTGTTCAAAAAGATCAATAGTTCCAGTTGTTTAAGAGGTAAAAACATCATCATGCCTCTCATTTGTGCTCGGCTAGCTTGCTGTTCCCCTTTTCATTTCCTTTAGCTACTAATGCTATCTTGCAGCAGCACTGTTCTGTGGACCCAGGGGAGCCAAATGTCAGTTTTCCAGATGGCAAGCTGCCAGTCTGGCAATATGGTGTTGAAAGTCACTGCGGGAATTCACTTCATTGCCAAACCAAAGAACATCACTTCATAACACACCTTGTGTACATGATCGGTTCACAATAGCTTATGAAGTAGCCAGGAAAGAAGCTTCAGTCACCCTCCTCAAATGTCTGTTTATACAGTGTTGAGTTTCCACATTGCCCCTTAAGGCTACTGCTAATTTACTAAGGGGAAACAATCCCTCTCTTTTATCAAAACAAGAGCTAACATTGGAAAACTAAAATCAGCACCACTCTAGATGGCTTATTTCCAGCTTACACTGAGACATCTTTTCTTTCATAAAATGCTTCTTGGGATCTTTAGATCAGATGCCCATCTAATAGTTAAATGTGTTGGGTTTTTTTGCTGTGGAGAGCATTGTCAACTGTATAAACATAAAATCTGAGTGGAAAATGGTTTTGCTGCCATTAGTACTATAGGCTATTTTAGTGTCTTTATTAAGACTACAAGTTATTATAGTATCTGCCATTGGGAGAACCTAGCCTAAAAAACAAACAGCCTCCCCTCCCTCCCACCATACACACACTTTATTAGTTATTTTAATGAAAATTTAAAACACTGGGATTCATCTGATCTGAGACGTTATTTTGGGAGAAGAATACAAATGTCTAATAACAGAAAGGGAAATATGCATATTAAATGATTTTCATATTCCCTCTTACACTTTTCTACAATAGCAAATGTTTGAGTAGTGTGTAATTTATGTCACATTAAAAAGAAAGTGATTATGGCAATTATCTAAGGTTAACTCTATGGGTTCCACAGCAAGAACTTCTATGTCTAAAGCTATACACTTGTGCTAGAGGAGTTTTGTGCCTCTCCCAGACAAAAAAAGAGATTGTGTACCTACTTTCTGCACTAACCTCCTGACTTTCCAGCTCTGGTATAAGTAGAAGAAGGATGGACTTTTGAAAGCAGAGGAGAAGTATTCCTTTACAACTATTGCGCACCAGCATATCTTGTCAGGGCTGTGCACTGCAGGATCAGCAAAATGTCACCAGTTCTCCTGCTAGTTTTCCTCTTTTCCTTACCATGTAACAGGCAGTGGAGTCCAGAGGTTTTGTTCCTAACTTGCTCTTCCTCTTTGGCAATCCTTCACAGTGGAGGATGATTGGCTTCTATGTTTGTCTTACCCCTGGGTCTGAAGATGGCTGATGTGGCTGATCAGAATCAACAGACTCTGCTGCAACTCAGGCACATTACTGTGTGGGGTGGGTGGCTCTGGATTCTTGAGTCACTCTGTGACACACTGTTTCTGCTGTTCCCATTTCTCCATCTCCTGTTGTCATTGTAAAGTTTCATAGTACTGAGCTCCTTGCAACAGACTCTTCCTCCATTTGAGGTAGTCCTGGACATGTCACCTGGATATATCTAGACTTTAAAAAAGCCTTCGATCTGGTGTCCCATGATCTCATGGAAAAACTGGCCAACTGTGGCCTCAGCTACACCACAGTCCGATGACTGGGAAATTGGCTCCAAGGTTGGACCCAGAGAGTAGTAGTTGATGGTAGCGAATCATTATGGGGCTCCGTGACCAGTGGTGTCCCCCAAGGCTCTGTCCTTGGACTGGTTCTCTTTAACTTTGTCTCAGACGGCCAGAGCCAACTTGAGGTGATTTAGAAATTACTCATTCGTTGTGCGGGCTGGTGAATGGAGAGGCAGACAAAGCGTATTGGTTGCAAAAAGCTTTACTTACGCCGCTAGTAGTCACGATGCAGGTGGTCCGGTCGCTTAAACAACTACACGAGTTGCTCCAGCTGGCAAGGCTCAGGCCAGCGAATCCGTACACGAGTCAGGCCGGCAGGGAAAGGGTACGTCGAAGGATTGCGCTCGGCGACAGGGAGAAGAATCGATAGGTGATCAGGCTATCGATCAGCTCAGCCACAAGTCAAGAATCTTCAAAGGCACTCTGCAGCGTGCTCAAAATTCTCCGACTTGGGCAGAAGTCGCACAGAATTTTATATGGCTAGCAAGCCAATCGCTAGCCGCCACGTAGGAATAATTTAGAACTGGCCAATAGTGGGACACAAATTTGCATGCGAATGGCGGGAACTCTCTTGCACCAGAGTTTTCTGTTGCAGCAGAAAACTTTTGCTGTGCACAGAGACTCTCATGTGGCGGGAAAATTCCATTGTGCCGAGGCACTAAAATCATTGGGTTGTGACAAACTTCTTTATCAACAATGTGGACATTGGTGTCAGAAGCACACTGGCCAAGTTCGCCAATGACACTCAACTTTGGGGCATAGTGTCAATACCTGAGGATAGGCTAGTGATCCAGGCTGACTTGGATATGCTTAGTAAGTGAGCGAATACAAATCTGATGACATTCAATACTGATAAATGCAAGGTACTCCACCTCAGGGGAAAACAACCTGCAGCATGCTTATAAGCTTGGCAGTGCTACATTGGCTAGCACCATGGCTGAAGGAGACTTGGGGGTCATGACTGAGCACAAGATGAACATGAGCCACCAATGTGATGTCACAGCTCATAATGCAAACAAAGCTCTGGCTTGCATCCATGATGCTTCTCAAATAAATCTCAGGATGTCATCCTCCTGCTGTACTCGGTCTTGGTGAGGCTGCAGCTAGAGTACTGCATCCAGTTCTGGGCTCCAAAATTCAAGAAGGATGTAAAAAAGCTTGAGAGAGTCCAGAAGAGAGCCACGCACATGATCAGAGGGCAAGAGAATAGGCCTTATGAAGAGAGGCTGAGAGCCATGGGACTCTTCAGTCTGGAGAAGCGCAGATTCAGGGGGAACCTGATGGCTGCCTGCAAGTACATAAAGGGTGTGTATCAGGATCTGGGGGCATGTCTGTTCAACAGAGCTCCCTGAGGGATAACAAGGACCAATGGTCATAAACTCCTCTGAGACCATTTTAGGCTGGGCATAGGGAAAAATGTCTTTACTGTCTGAGCCCCCAAGGCCTGCAATAGACTCATCCCAAAAGTGGTGCAGGCACCTACTCTGGACTTATTCAAGAAACATTTGGATGCTTATCCTTTGACTTCCTTCCCCTGGGGCAGGGGGCTGGACTTAATGATCTTCAAGGTCCCTTCCAGCCTTAATATCTATGAAATCTATGAAATAGTCTCCCACAAGTTGATGTCAGTGTTGCATTTTTTCAAGCTGGCCTTGAGGACATCCTTGAAGTGCTTTATATGCTGTCCTCTTAATTCTGCTACTCACCTGGTGAATGACCAAAAGGTTTGTACCTCAGGGCATCTATACACGTGCTCCAGGGTAGGGGGAGATGCTTTAATTAGATGCTAATTAACAAGCTCTGGCATGCTTGATTACTCTAATCGAGCATGTATTGAACCAGACATCTGGCATGTGTATAGGTGCCCAAAATTTCTCCATCTATAAAACCCAGACACTGTAAGTCAGTCTCATCTTGCTTTAGTTCTCATTGCTGAGGTTTGCTAAAGGCCTATCACCAACCAAGTCATCAAATAGAATTTAAGTGGGGATTTAGCTTTTGGGCTGAATATCTATACAGTGAATTTCTTGTCTCACAAGGAAATTTAAACAGCAAAGGTCAGTTCCTCATCTAATGCAAATTGGCAAAGCTTGAGTTTGGCTCACAGTTTATATAGTTTTAAGTAGTAAAATTATAAACAAATCACTTGCATGTGTGGACTGTTGATATTACAAGATAGTTTTTATTTCAAGAATCTTTTACCCCATTCACAGTGGAAAGCTATTATATGTCTCAAATATGTTTAAAACCAAACAATAATAAAACAGTCCATATAGAATGAGATTTGTGCAGCTGCCCAAATAACTACATCATTGACCTTTTCCTTGAGTTACTGCAGAAATCCCTCTTTGTAGCTCGACAAAATAGATTGTCCCTTTCCTACTTCCCCATTCCCCTCTATGTTCAGTACATCCCCACAAAGGGAGTTCAATGAATTTCTTGCATTGAATACTTCCACAATATTTCTCTTCAAAGGAAAGGGCAAAAGACAGTGAAAGGGACATTCTTTTAGGATGAGGACAGCATCAAGAAGATGAGTAATGTTTGATTGTGAAATAGTCTTTTCTTATAGATAGCCAAAAAAGTTCTTGTCCCCTGAAGGAAGCAAATAGAGATAAGAACAGGGAAAAGTGGAAATTATATTCGTTTTTCTGCCCTTGTATTAAGAGGATGGCTTCATCTTTTGTTGCTCAGTTTAATAACCAGGTGGGTTTATTAGTACTTCACCTGCTTCTGGGTGCACATGTTGCAATGGAAGACAGGAGTTCTTGATGTCACTTTCAACTTTGATGTTGACACCAGCAGTTATGCATGTTAAAAGGTTTGTTGTTTGTTTGGCTCTTATATTCAAAAACCTGCCAATTACATATATAAAGCCTGATCCCTGGCTCTAAAAATTTCAATCTAAGATTCAGATTGTACTTCAAAATGGAAGAAACTACTGCAATATAATGTCTCTTTTGATAGCTGTGTGTCTTTGCCCAGTGTGGAACTATGAATAATGTACCACAGTGCAGTCCTTATTATGGATACAACTTTCCTCAGCAGTCTAAAGTAATGCAAATGTGTTCATCTTCACGCAGGGCACACAGGTGATTGAGGAACATTAGGACAAATTTGGGTATTTATAAAAAAATAGATATGATGCCACTAGCTGCTAGCCATAATTCCTGTGCTTTGTTAAACTTTTTGTTGGACACTGCATAGAATTATTTGGTGCATTTCTTTACATGGAGCTCCTAACAGAGGGAAATTCTGGGGATCAATTTTGCATGCTGGTACAGTTTGGTGGGTAGTATTTTATGTACTGGGGAATGTACTGCACTTTTGGTTTGCTAATGGTTACTATAGGGTATTTTAATTAATGGTATAGTATAAAAGCAATAGACACAACAGATGGCCAGGGGTGCCACAGGCCTAGGGCAGGTGTTCTTTTACGTGTATCTCTTTCAGTGCATGTAAGTAAATAAATAATCCACAAAATACTTCTGGAGAATGTTTTGCAGCCCCTTTTAGGCTCTCATTAAACAGTTTCTAATTTTGATCACTGATATGCTGCCATTGGTTTGTTAACAATGTTAATTAATAATATATATGTGTACACACACACACACACACACACACTAATTCTTTTCCTTTATACAAATAGCAAGTTCTGGTTTATTTACTTTCAGTTCTAACTTACCTGATATAGGCACTTTTTGCCCTGCTTGAAAAGGAAGAAAGTTGGGAATAATTTTATGCTCACATTTTTAGAGGCCCAAATGTATTCTGAACCCGAACTCAGGAAATATCAGGTTTCATTGAATCAATCCTAAAACCTCTTGTCACCCAAAGAGCACATTTTGTTCAAGACACAACAGACTTTCTATGACAACTTAAAAACAAAGACCGTTTCCCAGCAACACCCTCTTAGCCACCGTGGATGTTACAAGCTTATAGCTTGTATACCAACAACACCAAGCCTCAAAGCCTGCCTAACATATCTACAAGACCAAGATTATAACTCAGAGTACAGACCTAAAGATATTACTGAACTTATACACTTCATCTTCACACACAGCTACGTCACTTTCAATAACTAACACTTCTGCCAGAGCACGGGCACAGTTATGGACACCAAAATGGCCCCACAATATGCCAACCATTTTATGAGCAACCTGGAAGAAGAATCCCTCAAGGACTGCACCATCACACCCTTACTTATAGATGACATCTTCATCATTTGGTCTGAAAACCTGCAATCTCTGATTGATTTCCATCAGAAATTCAACAATCATCACCCCTCCATCAGACTATCATTTGAATACTCCAGCACCAACATTTCCTTTTTAAACACTACCATCACTATCAAGAATTGTAAAATATAGAACACCATATACAAGAAACCCGTAGACCAACATACATATCTTCACAGAACCAGCAATCACCCTAGACATACCAAGGCCTCTGATACCACTGAATTTGCACTGAGGAGAATACCTGTGATCGTCACCTCACAAATCTCAAAAGGGCTTTCATTCAACAAGGACAATCCTCCGGAGAGATAGATTGCACTTTTGAAAAAGCCACCCAGATACCATATGAAGAATTGATGCAGTACAGAAAGAACCCCCCCGTGAATCGCACATCATTAGTTATGACATATCATCCCTCCCTGGAACCTATTTGGAAAATTCTCAAAAAAATTTTGCAACCTATACTAGAAGGAGACCAATTTCTTAAAAAGATCTTTCCAAAACCACCTACCCTAGCCTTTAAATAAACAACGAACCTCACCAACCTCATCACCAGAAGCCAACTTCCTATGGCCCAAAACACACCAAATGGATCTAGACCAAACCATGACAAGAAAATCTAAAACCTGCTAACATATCTTTACCACCCCCACAATAACTACACCCCACAATAGACCCATCAACATTCCTGGATCTTAAACCTGCATCTTCAGAATTGTAATACATCTCATCCAGTGCACTAAGTGCCTCAGTGGAAAATATATAACAGAAACCAAACAACAACTGCATACCAGAATTAACACACACTGAAAATCTATCAAAGACAGGAATACCCAATTACCTGTGGGGGCACATTTCTCACAAGAAAACAGCTCCCTTTCCAATCTTTCAGTTCTAATCCTCAAAGGGAATTTACAAACACCTTTTGCAGACAAGCCTACGGACTTCACTTCATCAACCTACTGAATACAAAATAAATCATGGAATAAATATAGACATTGGATTTATGATACATTATAACTTGCCTAACATTTGATACCTCAGGTAGTGTCTCTACTATTTATCAGCTATATTCTTATCATCACCAGGTCTCCTTCCCCCTCCCCCCTTTTCCCCCTGCCCCTGTTTCTCACCCATTGACTGCCTCGATTTGCATTTTCACTGACTGGCATTCTCACGTGCATATTAGTCTCTGGCTTCTATTCCATCCAGGAAGAGCACAGACCAACTGCAAATGCTTCCTCAGCCTGAAGAAAGGTGTTTGTACTTGAAAGCTTGCCAAGAAAAAAAATCCAACTATTTGAATTGATCTAATAAAAGTTATCAGATTTACCCAAAGAAACTTGTCTATGTCCTTAGACCAAAATGGCTACAACCTATACTTCTGTAACTGGAATTTTTTTGCATAAAATGTATTTGTTCAATCCATGGATGTTGGTTGCATAACTCTGTTTTTCCTCTTTTTTATCCTCTCTACTTTAAATCCTTATCTTCCTCTCCCTTATTTTTTTTCCTGAAGGGAGTTAGGCATCATAGGAGATGAAACCTGGTGAGGGAACCCAGCCCACAGATAATAACAGGGACCTCAGTCAACACAGTAGTGCATTAGAAATGAAATACTTCGTCTTTCAGATCAAAAACTTTTCATTTTTTCAATGAAGAATGGAAAATTTCAGAGGAAAGCAAAACATTCATGGAAAAAATAATCAAAAGTCCAATTTTTTTGTTCAAAAACTGCTTGAGAGGAAATTATTTTAGTTTTCAAGACTTTTTACAATAAGGACACTACCATGCTCAACGGTAATTTTTCACACCTTAGGATCTGCATATCATTTTCAGACTGCTGAGAAGTATAACGGCATGTCACAGAAGGCTTAGATAACAGCTTCTGCTGAGATATACACTATTATTAACACATTCATTTTGTTTTGTACATCATAAGTAATTTCACCATGACTTCCCTTACCTTCTGTGCTGTCTTCTTTGTGGTATTTTACCATCTAAAAAACAAAAATGCAGCATACTGATGTGGTTCTGTGTATGATCAGGTAGGATGTGCTAATGAACCCTGCCTCCATCAAAATCTGACCATTGGGCACTCCATATTTGTGTATGTGATACCACATGTTCAGCTTCAACTTTTAGAGACAGGGCTATGGCTCAGATGTACTAATCAGATTCCAATATTGGCCTTTGCTTCAAGAATCACAATCCCAAAAGAGGCAAGGTGGAGATGTATCTTTACCATTGGGATGGAGTATGCTATGGAGTCTCTAAATGGCACAGCTAAAGATGAATAATACTATTAGACTGGATTTTGCACACAGTGCCAGTGTTGACGTAGTCGGAAATACATTGGAAGACAGCAATTAATAAGAGAGAGACAAGGAAGGGGGAGTAGTTGTATTGAAAATCATGGGACTAAGAACAGTAAAACTTAATGCTTTTTTCCCCACAGACAATGAGCTGTCTGCCTTGAAGTTAGAGCAATAGCACTTAATATTGTGTCTTCTTCCACTCTACCTGCTCAGTGGATAAATAATAAATACTGTGTACAGACAGAGTTTACAAGGACTCTATTATTCCCAAGCCTTAAACTCTTCATTTAATAGAAAGTGCATGGGGGGCAGGGGGAAAGGGGGGGGGGGGGGCAGAACAAGAGCACTTCCAAAGAAGCTGAAAAATATTTGACAAAAACATCAAATATATAAATATATAAACACCTGAAAAACTATAACTAAAGAAAGGTTTGCTTCTTTTCTGGCATGGATTATTACATAAGTAAAAAAAAATGCATGATATTAATTATTTATATAGTAGCTTTCATCCAAGGATCTCAAAGGACTTTATAAAATTAAATGAAAGTAGGATTTTCAAGAAATGCTGAAATGACTTAGCAGCAAAAGTCCCAGTGTGTTCACAAATGACTAAGGTGATTTTGAAAAATGGAATCCTTATGTTAATAACAGCCCAGCAAGATGTGCCAGGCACCATTATCTTCACTTGATGAGTTTGTGAATTGAGAGAAAAATGGATTTAATGGAACAGAAGTATGATCTGGCATGCAAGCTTTGGGTTTTAGATGGCTAATTTGAACCCTTATGTAATGCACATTGGGCATATCTACACATGCATTTACTCCAGCCTAGACTTACTGTGCAGTAAGCTACTACACAGTAAGGATTTTTGAGTAGCTGTGCACACATGTAGGGATTTGTGAACAGATTTGCTCCCAGTTCCCTGCTGCCCTGCAATGTGCCCCTAGGGCCTGGGGGGGGGGGAGGAAGGGGGGACTCCAGGCTCCCCCTGGGTGCTAGCTCAGATACAGGCAGGGAGTACTGGGCCAGGAGACAGCCTGCTGCTGGAGTAGGGTCAATGTCCCTCGGCCCTGGCAGCAGGGAGCTGCTGACCCTTGCTCCCTGGTCAGGGGCAAGGGGCTTGGAAACAGCTGCAGGGGAGGGGCAGTAGCAACCCCACTGGTGGATCAGGGCATTGGGTGGGACCTGCCCCCACCACTGCAGCTATTTCAAAGCCCTGTGCTTCAACCACCCAATTGAGGCATGTGGCTCGGTCCTGCCCCTGACAGCAACTGTTTCCAGCCAACTGCACTTTTGAAAATCTACTCCTGGTGGATGGGAGCCAAATCTACTCCCAGGAACAATTTTGAAAATATCAAAAACTTGTAAGGGAGAGGAAAATTAATTCTACCTACCTCTAAAATTTTAGAGTTCTATTTCTTTCATTTATTTTTCCTTAACCATTCTTGAAAGTGAACCAGAATAAACAAATGAAGTATTCATCGCAGGTTAAGGAATTAAATTTGAATCTACCCAAGAAAAGATTTTTCCCCCAAAACTGTCAAGTATTTCAGTGCTTCATCCACAACTCTTTTTTATTTTTTCCTCTGATAGCTTACGAAATACTTAGTTATAGCACACCACAGAGTGTTACAGAAAATACACCTGTTTCCATGAACCACATGGTTTTGCTTTGCTAAGTTATTTGCAAAGAAGAACACATACCAAAGAATAATGGCATTAAAGGACATTATTTTAAGATGGATATAATTTTAAAAATAATTAATTAATTAGTGTAATTAATTGAATTTAATTAACTTCAATCTGACATAGAATCCATCCACTAGTGCACAACCAAATGTCCACCCACTGAAATAAATGCAACTGGAACAAAGATTTCCATTATTCCTATCAAATAAAAAGCTACTGTTGATCTACCTATCATTTTGTCATTTTGAAAGCCTGTTCTTTGACCTTAAATCTGCTTGCTGCTGTGGTGTGATGGAGGAATAGGAAAAGCGCAGTCCCAGGGCCAGTGGCTGGGCTTCTTCAGCCCTGGGGATGCACTGTAAAGAAGTTCTGTTAGATTAGTCTTTCCTGGCCTCATCTCAATTAGCTTATCTCATAGGTACATTTAACTTGGATCGGGTCAGCCATTTTTTGATCAATCGAACTGTCCTGAACTTCTGTACAGCTACAGCTATGAGATAACTGGTTTAGCGGATGCACGGAGATGTGTGGCTGTGGTACACCTTGATTTTAGCAAGGCTTTTAATACAGTCTCCCACAACATTCTTAATGGACTGTATGGTGGATAGAAAACTGGTTGGACAATCAGGCTTAGAAGGTAGCAGTCAATGGCTCAATGTCTAATTGAGTGGAGTTCCCCAGGATCAGTCCTCAGGCCGGTTTTGTTCAATGTCTTCAACAATGACCTGGAAGATGTCATAGAATTCACCCACAGCAAATTTGCAGATGATACCAACCTGGGAGGAGTAGTAGATATGCTGGGAGGTAGGGCTAAGATTCAGAATGAACTCAAGAAATTGGAGGATTGGATCAAAAGAAATCTCATGAGGTTCAATAAGAACAGGTGAAAAGACTTGTGCTTAGGATGGAACAATCCCAGGCACTTGTACAAGATGGGGTTTGACTGGCTAGGCAGCAGCTCTACAGAAAAGGACTTGGGGGTTGTTGGCACTGGATTCATAAATCCAGTACCAACTGAGGTTACAGTGGACAATAAGCTGAATATGAGCCAACAGTGCACTCTTGTTGCCAGAAAGGCTAATGGTACACTGGGCTGCATTACTAGGAGTGTTGCCAGCAGATCAAGGGAAGTGATTATTCCCCTCTATTCAGCACTGGTAAAACCACATCTAGAGAACTGTATTCAGTTTTGCCCCCCCCCACTACAGAAAGGATGTAGACAAATTGGAGAGAGTCTAGTGGAGGCCAATGAAAATGGTTACGGGATGAGCACATGACTTCTGAGGAGAGGCTGCATGACCTGGACTTATTTAGTTTAGAGAAGAGAAGATATATGGGGGCTTTAAGAGCAGGCTTCAACTACCTGAAGTGTGGTTCAAAAGAGGATGGAGCTAGACTGTTCTCAGTGGTGTCAGATGACAGAACAAGGAGCAATGGTCTCAAGTTGCAGCAAGGGAAATTTAGGATAGATATTAAGAGAAACCTTCTCACTAGGAGGGTAGTAAAACACTGAAACAGGTTACCTGGAGAAACTGTGGAATCTTCATCCTTAGAGATTTTTAAGACCCAGCTAGACAAAGCCTTGGCTGGGATGATCTAGTTGGGAATGTAAGCAGACGGTTGGACTAGATGAACCTCCTGAAGTCCCTTTCAACTCTAATTTTCTATTATTGTATGATTCTATTAAATTAAAATTAGAAATGAGGTACAGTCTTTTAACAGAGGATGGGATTAACCGCTGAGGGAAGTGTAGGATTCTTTGTCTTGTAGCAGAAAGCCTCCTTTGTACATGTCCCTTCTGGACATGGATATAACAGAAGCCCTTTCTTGCCTGCACACGCTTCCCACCCCCCACCCCCATTTTGTGCACTTCTTTTCCTTTTAAGTATTGGCAGAGACCTCGAACACACATTGCATGGGTGTGGCAAGGCTCAGAGCAAGCCAGAAATCTAAAGTGGCTTTCTGTAGGAGAAGCCTAGAAACTACTTCTACATATTAATTAAGCTCAGTGTCACTAAAGAAAACAAAAGAACTAAAATATCCACTGCAAAGACTGTAAATATATCCTGTGCTAACCTAACTCACTGTCCCCAGCAGCCTTTGATCCCCACTACCACACATTGCATTTTTATATTTTTCTCACAGTGCATTTTTATATTTTATCTGTCTCATCTTTACCATGGCATTTTGTATTTTATATTTTATACTTTTAAACCCTTAAGGAATGTACTCCCTGTAGAATGAAGTTACACCCTGCACCATTGTTAAAAACTGCATTGAAATTGTAATTATAAAGTGATAAAATCTGTTATATTGGGCAGTCCCTTGGGTGAATGCAAGTGCATGATGATCATCAGTAGACAATAGCCTAGCAAAGGAACTCCATTTTAAGCTAATCAAGCTAAAGAAATGATTCCTGGAACTGAGCACCTACCCTACTGACTATTCCTGCAACCCTGAAAAACGCCATTGTTAATTAATCAAAATCACAAACTGACTCTGGAAACTGCCCTACCAGCAGGCAAGACCCCTGTGACTAACAGCTGTCAGGTACAGAAGTCTGCCAGAAAGGGATAAAAGGCAGTGAAGCATGACCCTCAATGGCACCCTCTCATCCAGCACCTGATCTACCGAGACACAAGGACAAGCAGGAGGCCCCCTTCTGGAGAAGACATCGCCTTGAAGAAAGCTGACCATTAACAGCAGACTTCAGGGCCTCAGATAGGTAGATATATTGACACCAGTGCTCTCACAATCACTACAGCAGCTACTATACATTATATTACATGGGTTTCAATGACATGGGTTTGAATGAGTGAGTGCATGTGTGTGTGTGTATGTGCTAAGGTGACCAGTATCACCCATAACTCAAAGTTTGCATTTATGATTGTATTGGTAACTTCACATCCCACCCAATAGACTAGAATGTATTATGATCCTGTGAGTTGGTCCTTTGTAGCCAACAGTCTCTTCATATCTTCAGCTGAAATCTAGATGCCTGTCTCAAATATATGCCATAGCCAAACACAAGTTACTGACTTATTACAGAGATATTTGGGTGAAATTCAATGGCACATGTTATGCTGAAGGTTAGACTATATGATCTAATGCTCCTGTATAACCTTAAACTCCACTAATTTATCAGTTTGTGTCATTTGGTCTCTCTGAAGGATAACCCTTTCCCATGGGGCAGTGTATCTCTACACCACTAGCCACAAAGGCCAGTGACTAAGCCTCAAAACTTCTTCTGCTTCTCTATGCTTATGCAGTTAACAGTATTCTGTATTCCATTTCAGGACTTGTCTGGAGAAAAGTTTTTTTTTCCTCCTCGGCGGGAGGGGGGTGTTTTCCATATTAAAAGAAAAGTGATAGACTTGTAACTGTCTTTAAAAATTACATAGTTTTTATGACTTGTCTGGAGAAAGGTTTTTGTGGCTCGCTAATAAATTGATTTTGGACCATGCATTCTAACCTCTTTGCAAATATCTATGCTTGACTGACAGCATTATGGCTCAGGAGACACTGGGAGCTGTAGTCTCTTAAGAGTTTTCCTCCCCTGTCATCTCAAATGTCATTTCTGAAACATTTATCACAAGACATTGTCACTGGACAAATAATGGGGCTGTGTGATAGTAGCTCAGATACGCACAGCTTCTCTGCTTCAATGATAGGTCCTGCTGTTGGCTACTTGAGATAATAGAAGAGTTCAGATCTGTCAATAGATATGTAGGGAAAGACACAGGACAGTATCTGAAATGGCACTGCACATGCTCAATGGGACCATGACAGCTGTCAATGTGGAACAAGTACAGATTGCAACAGCGATAGTGCTCCTTGGGAAATGATAACATTTAAAAAAAGGGCAAAAGAGATTTTTGGAAAAACATCCACATAGTGAGAGGTGTGTTAATACAGTGGCATGCATGTTAATAACTGTGTACTTGTTTCCAGGTAAAGCTTTCTGCTTTTCTGGTCAGGTTTGGCCTTTACAGGCTTGGCCTTAAAATGCTGCTTTGATTTTTAAAGCATTCTCTGTCAAAGGTGAAAGGTAGGGTAGAGATGCACCTTATAGACTGCCTGACTCAAAGATGCATAAGCTTCTGGTGCATAGCATCTGATGAAGTGAGCTACTGCTCATGATACATCTCTCATTCACTTAGTCTATAAAGTGCTTCTGCTTGACTTCAGACTAACATGGGTAAGTTTGAAATGTTGGAATACAATCATTCATTGCTTCAGCACTTCTGGCTGCTTTGCTAAAACACCCATCCTGAAAAGAAATGAGTTTCAAGACTTAGAACTCAATCCTTTGCCCCAGCACTGACTTGTAATGTGAGGATTTGACTAATCATTTAGGTCAAAATGGTTCAGAAAATCCCAAGTCAACCTCAGTGAGTACGTCTACACAAGATGCTCAATGGTGAATTAGCACAGTTTACTGTGAAGTAAGCATGTGGGTCTACCCATGCACATGCTTACTTCCACAGTAAATCTCCCTAATACTGAGTAAATTTGCTACCTGCAAATGCAAGTAGCAAATTTACTTGGCATTAATAATGGTGCTATGGCGCTCGTGTAGAGACATGGATGGGAGCCAAAACTACTCCTGGTCAGAAATCATATTCTTTAAAAAGTTCTTTCATGAAAATTAAGCGTGTGAAGAGAGAACGTGCGGTGAGTCTGAGGTTTAGAGCACCAATCTGGAATGTGGGGCATCCCCTTTCAAGTCTTTACCCTGTTATGCTTGTATACAACAAGTGGGTGCCCCAACACCTGGCTTTTGTAGCGTTCATGTCCTTCTTCCTTTTGGCATGAAATTCCATCCTAGATCTGAACAATCTTTCTAAACTTCAAAACTGGCATGTTCCCATGAACATTTCTATTTTGACTAATTGGTGTTTTCCAATGAAAAAAGTTCCAAGCAGCTTTGCACACAATTCTGTCTTTCAGCTTGAAAGCAGATGTAGGGCCTTCAGGGCCAAACATTTCTGCATGACCATTCACATTTATGATTGTATTTAATCAAACTCCAGTGTCTATCGCTCTGCAATTATGAAACATAGTCTTTCGTTGAGCTTTATTTCTCTAAATTTTACTTTGTAGACTATAGAAAAAAAATTAGAAAAAATCTAGCCCTGTTATTTTTAAGATAATGTTTGGTTGTCTAATGGGAAGAGGAAGTAGTAAAAAGCACCCAGCTCAATATGAAATTTGTTTGCTATAAAGCCTACATTGATTCATACAAAAGGAGTAAGACAGTGAAGGATCATGCCCACTGTTAAGAGGACTTGAGAGCTTTCAAACTAACTTATTCATCTCAATTCTTTCAAGAACTGAGCAAACTTCAAGTTTCTTGGATGGGGGGATGGAAAGTGTAGCAAGGAAGGTCAGTGCGGACTGTGACCAACTGCCAAGTCTTATCAAGAAATAAACAACGCAATATTGATTCTCTAGAGGGGAAAACAACAAAGTTCTCATTAGATTACAAGGTGGAGATATTTTTTCTCATAAGATTTCATTTAGATTCTGGATCAAAAACTCATTATTTTATGCTGTCTTTATTTTAGGCTTTTGTGAAATTTCTTCTAAGGAGGGTCTCCTTCAGCTTCAGACTTTCCAGATGTCTAAAGTCAGCTTAGAATGATAAAAAGTAATGCTTTACACTGAGGAAGCATAATGAAAATATTTTCATAATGAATATAAACTGGTGTATGTTAGGTTTTATGTTATTCAGGCTTCTTTCCCTGATCTAAAGCTGATTCAAAATCCCCACAGGGATCAGAATATGTTTTGATTGTGCAATTTCACAAAATAGCGTGTTACCTGTGCCAGCTGGAGATCAGACATATACTGCCAGCTTCCTCCTTTCTTCCTGCTGGTGCTGGCTTAAGGTCCACTCAGATGGGCTCTACATCAGTTTTCCTGACAAGGCTCTGCCATACAGCAGAGGTCACTTGTTTCTTGATGATATCATCGGCTTATTACAGGACAAAATCCAGGCAATAAATGACTTAAATAATACTGCCTAAGGTATGGGTACCCAAAAGGAAATTGTGCAGGAAGCTAAGAACATGGACCACATTTCACTCCAAATCAAGGTGATTTCCTTTTCAAATATGTTAAATATTTTAGCAGAGAAATATAAGATTGTGGGTAAGCATCAACCTAAGACTCAAAATAATTAGAGGCCACAAAATGTTCTGCCGCAGTGTTTCTCTGGGTGAACTTGCTATGGAGGCTTTAAGCCATTTTTGTGCTCTTTCATTCTGCACTCAGCATGGACTCTAAGCTGGGTATTTTGAGGAGATCTTTGGAAAGCAATCTTGTAAATGTCATCCTGGGGAAATTCAACTGCATGGGACTTCCCTTGAAATTATTTAATCACCATAAACTCTTTTATCTGGCAGAAAGGGACTGAAGTAAGGTTGAGGAGGAGAGATTTTTCCTCCAAAAACCTCCTAAGAAACTGGGAAAGAATGAGACCCCCAAATAGTAGTTGGTCTTTGTAGAGCCCTAATTATTCTTGAAGAGGGAGGGAATGCAGGAGTTTTCCAGCTGGGGTAGGCTCAAGGTAAATAATTAACCTATACAAAGCATTGTTATATCTAGTATCAGAAGAGCTTCTTTCCTCAGCTTCCCTAGTGGCTACTGTAACAAGCAATATGTTAAAAACTTTGCATGACTATTTCTGTGCTCTCATGCGTCCTGACCTTCAATCAACATTTCAGACATAATTAAATGCTTCATAAACGCAATTCAAATATTGTTCTTAGCCTCATCATGGTCCCTACTGATTATTTTGGTAATCCTACCAAGGAAGACTATATTTCTGAAAGGGATTCTATTAAGAAACTACACTTGATCTGAGCCTTCAAGAGGCTGGGAAGTGATGTTAACACTATCCAGACTAATGAAATGTAAAGAGAGAGACCATATAGCTGAAAGAAAAGTCCCACTGCTGGCCCCCACAATGTACCCATCATACACTAGCTTGGAGGTAACCTCCAATGCTGGTTAGTGTGTGAGTGAGTCAGGGAGGGTAAGAAAAAGATGTAGTTGTGTTAGCACCACCATTTTTACAATTATGTTTATTCAGCCCTATTCCCATCACATTTGATTTAAAAAATAGAAGACTTTGAGACCGTGAATCAGAAGACGTGCTATGTGAAGAAATGTACAGACATATGTCTACATAAGTGGGGCAGCTCACTAGGTGTTATTCCAAGAAGCTGTCTTAGCCATCGGCAATTACTTTTGAAAACAAGCTGCAAGTTTGTGTCTCTGGCTTGCTCAAAGATCACACAGCAGTCAATATACTATCATATCAAGAGCAAATCAACATGTGGCTTACCTGTCAAGACTGTCAAGGTCTTCACTTAGTTTTATTACCACAGACACTGGAGTCAATTTGTAAGAACAGTTTGAGATACTTAATTCACATATGGAGTGGGAGACTACTTTTTTTTTTTTTTTTTTTTTTTTTTTTTTTTGTGAGTGCTGGCAAAAAATAGCCAAAAAATCCTCATGGTTCCTTTCTCAGGTTCCTGATTCTTAGGATAAAGAAATTTTTGTGAAGGAATTTACTGTTATTTTATAGCAGATTAATACAAACAATAAACAAATATATACGTTAGACACACAAATCCAATATATCCACTTTCCAGGCTATTTCTAAATTAACCTTGAGAATTATCTAGCAATTTTAACCTACCTTTTCAACAGCCTTCACTACAACTATCTCTAACCACTTTCCTGTTCTGAAAAATATAACAATATTAGATTAGTATCTATTATTTTCAGAACCTCATTCTTTTCCAGTATATAACAGCGAGTAGTTCTAAAGTCATAAATGTCTCCAATAAGATGCAAACCCTAGATAAAATGTCTGATTAATAAAAGAATATTTACATATATTTTAATTTTCATGACATTTAAAATAATTAAAACAAGAGCAATCATTTATTCAATCAGACTCTAATTGGAGAAGATGCATATTTTGAGAGAATTATTTTAAATGCTATATTTTTTACCAATAGATGGTGCTAGCAATTTCTACATCTGTTACACAATCAACACCCATTTTACACAGCAAGGACCCACAACATTCTTCTGGAACTGCTAGAGAAAAACATTTTTTCCTTGTACCAATAAAAGCAGGAAATGCCAGCTCACCTGTTTTCAACATTTTACATGTTGAAAGGGCTAGTAGAGCTGCAAAAAGGCCTCAATAAGAACCCACTGCAGAATTTATACAATATGCAAATGAGAAAGCTGCTGTTCTCACTCCTCCAATGTATTGTCAAACTTTCTAGAAAACTCAGGCCAATTTTGCAGTCATTAGGGGACATATTTATTCTTTGCAAAAAACTAGGCTGGCATCAGTCAAATTATCTCCTTCATCACTCTTTCATAACTTAATGTCCTAAACCCTAATCTTTCGGCAATTGTGAACATACTTAAACTTTACATGCAGTGAGTAGCTCCACTCAAGTCACTCAGGATGCTCACAGTGCATAAAGTTATGGAAATGCACAAGTCTCTGCAAGACTGGAGCCTTAATGCAAAGCTTTGAAACAGAAAGCCATCAACAAGCAAGGGAAGCCAATAAAATGGGCAGATGTTTATTACATCCATTTTGATAACATGTCCAAAGCTAATGACACATCCAAGGAGAGTATCTTCCCATCATATCCTGCCATAGACATGTAGGCAGATCGCTTTCAAGCTTGTCTTTTTAACTGCTCTAATCTCTGGATAAATTTTTGGACACGATGAGAGACTATACAGTGATTACTATGCCACAGCAAACTGAGTTTAAGAAGCTTAAAGAGAAAGAAGTGAGGGTTAGCTACATTGAACCTTGCCCTTTATGTTTTCAGTCATTGTAAACACTCTTCCTCTAAACTACAGCACAAAGTGAAGAAGAATATTCTTGAGTGAAGAAGAATATTCTTGAGGAATATTTTCAGGAATACTACATTGCTACCAGCTTATATCCACTTCATTGTGAAATATTAAGAAAGCTTCTCAGCAAAATGGGGATGCTTCTGCCTTCCAGAAAAAGCAGTACATTTTCCTACCCCAAAACCACTTGTAAAACTCTCTTTAATATCAATTGGTTTTACAAAAACTGCACAAGAGGTAAATACAGTCCATTTATGCGAGTAGAAAAGGAAAGACAGTTTCAAATTAATTGAAGAGAAGTCCTCTAGAAAATGTCCTTTAGGGAAGTGGTTCTCAAAAGGTGTTCCAATTTGCAATGTACAGGATGACATAAAAGCAGAGTGTGTGGAAGGGGGATAGGGGAACATGGTGGTGCAAGCTCAAGCTACATTGTCATTTTTATTGCAACTTAAAGCAAAGACAGACTTATTCACCCATTACTTGCACAGCCTCACCTTTCAAAGTCAGGTTTTCTCTCTTGACCACAGAAAAAAAGACCTACATAAATAAATTGTACAGACTTATCATTGTTACCAATGATACTTTTTTTGACTTCCAGTAACACCAGAAGTCAGCTGGCCCCCAGGTTTGCACATGAGCAAGTATATCTGGTATGCTTGTATAATGCTTACCCCTTAATTATATCCTTGCTACTTTTTTCTTAGTACATTTCAAACATTCAATTCATCCACATAACAGATGCCCCATGAGGTAATATTGTTGTTCTTATTTGAAGTACAGAAAAGCTGAGACACAAAATGCGTAAATTAAATTATCCTAGGCTGCACAGTGAGTCAGCACTGAGAAAAATACCTTTTTCAAAGCTTAATATTGTCCAAATTTGGCTTCCTCTCAGTGGAGTATTGTATACTAGTATGGCTGCTTTGCAAAATAAGAGATCCCATATGTTGTTTAAAATATATTGTCATTTATGAAACACTGGGCCTACCCTTGTAAACCTTTGCTCACTATTAGTCCAGCATTCATATGAAAAGTTGTTATTCACACAAGACCATTGATTTAGATTTGTTAAATCTAGAAAGGCAGCAAATACTGTGATTTAAAGGGGTATAACAGACCTGATGAAAATGTAAAGTAAAAATTAAAAGGGTAGAGCAACTACAGTACTTGTGTTTGGTTTGGGGTGTTTTTACAGAATTTAAGGTGAGATACAGGCAGTTGTGTAATGTTTAGAGGCTGAGACCATGTCTATTATCTTAGACCATGTTTGGGAGCTCTGCCACGAATGCATGTCCCAGCTACTTGTTCCTGCTCTGTGCATGCCAACTCCTGAAAAAAATATAATGTAGCTACTGTTTGGCACACTCAGCACCATTCTAAGGCTTGGCATGCTTATTAGTACACACCAAGTGCTCCTCTGGTAGCTACTACTTTGTTGAGGGGGAACAAGTGGACCACTGTATTTTCATGGGAGTGACCCCTAGCCTGGTCGGAGGTGCAGAGATGCCCTGAAACACTGGAGTTAATTCTGCTGCTGTAGACTTGTATTCTTAGTTCACAGTAATCTTGATTTGATGCTCCTCCAACATATCTATTGGACAACAGTAACAGCAGGAATGATATTCTGTACCTGCCAGGAGAACATCTTTCTACAAAGAGGTCTCTAACTCTCATCATTTAACATTTGACAGGTTCCAGTGAAATGTAACCAGAGGACCATGAACAAATATTGATGTTGGATTTGCATTTGAGTCCATACCAACTGTTCTTAAAATTTATCTGCTTTCTTCTCCAAGTTGAATGTGTCGAAGGCTGTGCAACTCAGAATCAAATACATTCACGCAACTCAAACAGTGAACCCAGGTAGGGGGAAAAGATGGATGAAAAGGGATATAGAAATTAGGAATATTGATGAATTTCAAGAAAATCTGAATATTTTGAAAAAATTTATATTAGGGTCAGGAAGAAATGCACATGACAAATAGAAATGTGTGGCTGTATTGTAATTAACTGGGTATGCAAAAGGGAGAGCTTATGGTTTGATGTTATATGTGTAGTCCCTCACTCAGGCACTCCATATTTCCCTTACAGTTTGTAATTTTTTGGTTCATGACTGTTAACATTTTCTAATAAAATTCAATTTGCTGGAGTGCATGTACACACAACAGAACTTCCCAAACAAAACCAATCATCACCTCATCACTTTCCTTGTACATTTTATCATGTCTTCAGATATCCTCTATCAAGTCTTACATACACTGAATAGTCCAAAAAAAGGAAGTGTAGGAAAAGGTAAGGAAAATAGGCCAAAAAAGTGCTTGAAAAACTCTGAAACAAATCAGAACTTATCCTACTTGCCAGTAAAATCTGCACAGCTTTATTTCTTTTCTCATCCATTCCAAAGTCACAAACTTCATCCATGACTTTGCTAATATCTCCTAGTCTCTAACTGGGCTGTGAGAATATGCAATCATCTTCCAGGCCAAGCTCATCCTTGAAAACTCATGCAAGTGGAGGTTTTTTAGATGCCAGACACATTATGGACTTCGTTTATCAGCAGCAGGCCCATTATGGCATTCCAACTTAGTAAAGATCTAGGAATGGATCTGAAATATCAGGGATGATAACAAGAAGTATGGTGAAACCAGATTCAGAAAGAGAGAAAAGAGAAGTGTGGACATAAGATCCAGTGGGTGAAAACAAAAAGTATCATATAGGAACTAGGTTGCATTCAATGGTAGAAGTGTTAGCAAATTGGAAGCATGAAGAATATTATGGAGTAATGAAGAAGGTCTACTAAGCAGAGATGGGGACACATAAGGTGGGGGAAGAGTGTTTGCATATGGGCTTGCTAATGTAGTGAGGACATCTTTAAATTAGGTTCAACAGAGAATGAAAAACAAAAGCCCATAGGACAGTAAACAGCAATGTAGCCCTCATACAAACGCACATGTGCCTCTTGCAGCATCTCAATGGGGCTCCTGCAAGAGGCACGTGCGGAAACAAAAAAATGTTCCCCACGCTGCAAATTTGCAGCACAGGGGCAAAATTAGACCCCTGGATATCCAGGGAAAAAAAGCATGGCAAGGCATGATCCTGGACCATGCCCTGAGGTAACCGGAGGCTCAGTCCTCCACAGAGACACTCTGGTAGCCAGCCAGAGCATCTCTATGGCTAGACCTTGCCTTGGTGCTGAAGCATGCTGCCTGCCCATGAGGGGCAGGCAGCAGTGCAAGCTGCAGGAACCTGGACCCAGCTTGCCAGGTAAGTAGCGGTTTGGGGGGATGGAGGAGCGGAGAGGGGACCATGGGGGAAGCCCTACCCCCATTTTTTTCCCCAACTCCCCATTTTTCCCCCCACCCCCATTCATTCCTCTCAGGCCTTCATGGCTCAGCCCCCTGTGTGGGGGGGGGCAGTGGGGCTCAGCCCCAGCTGCCTGGCACCCCTGCTGCTGCATTGCACGGGTGTGGCCTGACTCTGCAGGGCACCTCACGCTGTCTCAGAGCTCCAGCCACTCAGGCTGAGTGGTGCTGAGCCCTGGATGACAGCCACTGCACCCCTGAGCTTCCAGACAGTGCGTGGTACACTGGAGGGCCAGGCCGCACCCTCACTGTGCAGCAGCACAGGTGCCAGGTGGCCAGGGCTGAGCCCTGCTGCCCCACACTGCCCAATGCCACATTGGGGGGGTTGTGCCATGAGGCCCGAGCAGCCCCCACTACTGCTGCTGCTGGTGGTAAGCTACAGGCAGTACAGAAGGATGGAGCCAGGTGGGGGAGCGGTCAGGAGCCTGGAATCCACTGGAGAATCCTTGAATTATCTCCAGCTGGTCTCCAGCCTCCTGCTCGTCTCCTGCTTGTCTCCAGCCTCCGAAGGACTGGAGACAGAACAGGAGAACGAGCAGGGGGCTGGAGACCAGCCCCTGGAGATGAGCTGGAGATATTCCCCTGCTCATCTCCAGCCTCCTGCTCATTCCCATGCTCATCTCCAGCCTCTCAAGGGTGCTGTCCCCAGGCTCCAGCTGTCCCTGGCTACAGATCCAGAAGGAGCCAGGCAGGGTTATTTTCCCCCAAGTGACACAATTTGCTCCACAGCAAAGTGCATGTCTGTGCCCAGCTCAAATTTGCACCACTTCTATTTGAGCTGCTGCAAGCACACATGCTTGCATGTGTGGATGCACCCATATAGGCCAAGAAAAAGAAGGCTACATGGAAGGTTGCTGTCATAATCTTTATCTTTTTTTGTTGAATCTTATAGTTCTATATTAATTACCTTTTGGGTTGTCCGTATGCCATGGGCAAAAACAGAGGACTGTGTCATCAGCATAATCTAGCTCTTCAAATGTCCTATTATCAACCTAAGGAATTCCATAGTTCTAGCCTTCCACTGCTTTTCTTATGGGTCAATCATAAAGCAGGGACTGTGACACCCATTTATGTTTGACTCTTGTCACTATCTTAAACCATTCTGTTAATTTTTGGTCAATTTTTAGACAATATTCATACCTTCATAAAAGTTTACTGTTACTGTAGCTTTTGCTACTTTCCAAAGTTTAGCCATTACCTTCTATAAACTGTCTATGTCAGTACTCTCAAAGATCTTTTTTTCCCCAAAATCAATTAATATTTTTTCCTTCAGCATATTTTCTGAGATACTTCTAAAAAGTACTTTCTTCCATAGTTCTATGCTGATGTTAAGATTGGGTACAATTCTGCAAGAATTTCTATATCTGTTGATGTAATCTTGGGTTTTGATTTATCAATAATCTCTTGAAAATTCTCTTATAATCTTACTTTTTCATCCTCAGTGCCAGCATATTCTCCCACTGAGTCTTGAATTGTAGCTGTTGGTTCCCTGTTTCACTTATCAGGTTTTTGACAATTCAGAACTAATATAATAAAATTTGGATAAACTTCCAAGTGGTTTGTTTAGATATGGAAATTGCCTGAGGTGTGATCTTTCGCAGTCTGATGTAGCCTAAATATGTTGACTTTAACAGAAAGAAGCAAACCTCATCTTTCTGTTTGAGCTTTTAGGAGAGAGGTATTATCTGAATGTGGGTATCAGGAGAAAATATTTTAATTGACTATTTTGTAAAAATACCTAAATAAAATTGAAAAAAAATTGAAGGAAAGAAAGAAGAAACCTATTTCAATTCAGTTAGAAAGGAAATATTTTCTGGAATAGTCAATAAGGATGAGACATTTTCCAACTACTTATCCAAAGCTTGACATTTAGTGACAGGTCCTGTGTTAAACATTACTGGATAATGTTATATGTGCCAAGTGAACTCTGACAAAAGTGGATATCAATCAAGTGTTAGATGATAGTATTCTTCAATTGTGAGAAAGTTGTACCACTAGTCCTTGGAAGAAAGAGAAAGAGAAGACCTTTGATTTTGTTTCTGTTGGTATAAGGTGGAGAATTTCTCTTTTCTGTAGCTGAATCTTTTATCAGTTTAGATAAATAGATATCTTTCCTTCACTTTGTTACCTTACCATTTTTTTCTGCTGGATGAACAAAAGATTGCACCTATTCTCCCCCCTGCCTACTTTTCAGGACAGAGAGTATGAGATAAGCTAGGTCTCAAGATACATATAGGAGAACTAAAAGATACTCTCCTAATTTCTGTAGCTCTTCATTGGCTACCTAAGTAGCTGAACTTTTTTGTGACTGAACATACAAGCCCATGACTTTCACAGTGACTAATGATTAAGTGGACAGAGAACTGGACTGTGACAAGAGATATTCTTTGTTTCTGGCTTTGCCACTAGCCAGCTGGGTGAATTGGTATTAGTCACTATCTTCTCAGTCCCTGTCTCCTTATCTGTAAGATGGAGACAATGATCAGAGTTTTCTGGAAAATTGTTGTCATAACAAAACTATATCAACAAATTCCAGTTGTGACCACACTGTTTCTTTCTAAACAGGTCTGTAACAGGGGGCCTCCTCGGGGCCAAACTCCGTGGCCCACCCACCTGTTCTTGGGCCAACCGCCCGCCTTCTCGCCTGCCACGCCTTGATGTAAATTAATTCACTAATTGTTGTCACTCAAGCGGGAGGCTGCCCATTTTGGTGCCCCGATGCCAGGGGGCGCTCTCTGCGGCTCCTTTCCTCCCCTACACCACAGCCCAAGCCTCGCAGATGGCATCTTGGTGTTTACATCCTCACCGGCCCCCACGCTGGGCCCCAGAATCATCCTAACAGGACCCCTCCATGATCCCTCCAATCAGACAGCCTCTCCGCCTTCATTCGGGCTACTAGCCCCCCGAAACCATTTTCCCCTCTTGGGTGTGGTCCCCCCGGGACCTTCGGCTACCAGCCCTGGCCCACCTCCAGGACAGTCGGGACCCCAGGCCCCCGGCTCTTGGGCCTCCCTCGCAGTGGGCCCCTGGCCCTTTTGACCCTCCTGGTCCTGGCCCCAGCATGGGCCAGTCGAGGGTACTCTCTTGTTTGGGTCGGGTCTCTAGCCCCTCACTCTCTCCCAGGGTCCACCCTCTCTGGGCCCCTCACACAAATACAGGGGTTACCCACCCAGTGGTGGGGGCTAGGGGTTAAGGTGCCCCGACCCGCCTTTCACCAGGGTAGTAACTGGCCTGGCATTTCCTGGGGGCTCCCACGCCACTGAAAGCCCCACCAGGCCACCCACTCCCAGCAGGGTGCAGTTTTAGGTCATGCCCAGGACCAGGAGTCTCCTTACCATCCCCTACAGCTTCTCCCTTACCTCCAGACAATCTCAGCAGCCCTCTGGCCAGGCAATGTTGTTGCCTCCTCCAGCAGCCAAACTGCCCTGTTTATATAGGCAGCCCTTGCCTCCAAAATGGCTGCCCTCATCAGGCACCTGGTGGCTGCCGACTCCAGGCCCTTAAAGTGGCAGGCACACACAGTGCCCTGCCACAAGGTGCAACAGACTTGGAAAATCTAAGGCAAATGTCCCAGGGATTCCTGGCAAACTAATCCAACACTCTTATCTATATGCTATTTTTGGTGGGGGATCTTGCTCATGTTTCTGCTGATCAAGGTGACATATATTTTTCAAATTAATAGCAGAGAAATAACAAACTGGTTTGCATTGTGAGCAGTAGCAGTGGCCAGGGCAGAAGCACCAGCAGGGCTGCCAATGGTAGTGGTGGCCAATCTTGTACTCCTGTTAAGTCAGCAGTCAGAGCTGTTGTCTTGCTTACTCACCCTTAGTTATGCTACTAATAAATAGCCTGTATTGCAAGATAGATAGGAATGGTGCTATGAATCTCAGTGGACATAAAGCAAAGGCAATTTTACAGCAACATATTTTCTGCTATGGTTGTCTAATTATGTAGTATTCTATCTGTTTGATATATTAAGCTTGTGTTTTATATTAAATTTGATGTACATTTATCAGGTGGCTTAGTGCTATCCCACAAAGGGACATATGTGTAGCATCTTTTTTTTTTCAGTTCCCCTGCCATCCAGTATAATTCTCAGCCCTAAATATGGTAACCAGGCTTCACCAACTGATACATGTGAAGAGTTAAGTACCTAAGCATGCAGTTTATCATAGACAAAAAGTTGAGCAGAAAGCTTCGTAAACCAGCCACCAGGAAATGCCAAGGAGAGAGGCAGGATAGGTCTTAATCTTGCCCTCAAAAAGTAAGTAGTTGTCTAAATCCTGGCTGAGGAGAGATGGATGGTAAAACCCAGTCTTTTCCTGTAAAAAAAAAAAAAAAATGCATACCTACTGCCTTAGTCAATAGTGCCATAGTTAAATACTTACCTGAGAGGTGGTAAACCTGTTACCACTTTTCCTGATTTTGCACAATAGATTTGAACTCTGATCTCCCATACCCCAAGCAAATGTACTATTTATCAGGCTCCTTCAGTCTCTTCTGTTCAAGCTGTTTCACTTTCTATAAAACATCTTCAGTGGTAGAGAGATTAAAAGAGAATGAGGAAGATTAAGAATATATGAAGTTGGTGGTTAGGACAGTTTTAGGGCATATGGGAGCTTAAGTTCCTGCTCCAGTGAATATTTACTTTATGCCAGATAGAATACCCTAATAAGAAAGATGGAGAAAGGCTCTAGCGTGCCCAACAGAGATAGATAAGACACTAACAATAGGTATAGAAGACATGATGGTCCCGTCCTTTGCCAAATCAGGTTAAACAGTGATTTGAACACAGGCTGTTTACCTTCTAGGTGAAAGCTTTCAGAACTGGGCTTGTGGCTATAATGACACAAAAGTCTTGTTCCCAGCTGTTTTTTCTGAGGTCTTGGTAGACTGGTCTGAGGACACCTACCAAATCATGCTCTGTTGGTAAGGCAGCTGCAAGAACATTTCATTTGAGAATCCTGATCATTCTTAGCCATGAGCAAGAAACTGCCCCACATCAGGACTTAGGCCAGTGTGTTTACACCCGCCAGTGGAAACTTCCCCTAGTGACTACAGGTTTAGGTAATAGGTAAATGGAGGTTCTGGCATGTAGATTGTCAGTTACATAAATACCTTTGTGGGATCTAACCCTTAGCCTCTGCTTTTCATGCAATCATCTGATTAAAAATTGAGTGATATAAAATGCCTGACCAAAATAGTGGTCAATATTCCACTGATATATTTTAAAAGCTATCAATACAAAATATGATTAATTAAAACTCACATTAATATTTAAGTGTGCATGCATAATGCCTTCACAATTAGTTATCTTTCTATTGATCTAGCTTATCTGATTAAAATGCGTGAAATCTACATACAAACAAAAGACAGCTGATAGAAATGCAGTAGAATGGGCGCAGGTTTTTTTGTCGGGCTTGTTCAAATATGATGTGGTTCTTTTTCAACATATAAAACACATGCAGACATTTCTACAAAGGAAATTATATTGTATGCTACCTTTTTTAATAAGATTAAAAGAGCTACTTTTCATCACCACTGACTGCCATTAATTGGTATGCTGCAAGGGAGCTGACACATCCCCGAATGGCACATCTGTTAAGTGTAGACTGCAATCAGTAAAATAGGTTTTCCAACAAACGACTTGTCAAAGCCTTGACACAAGAATTACTTATGCTTGTAGTCAGTCAGTCACTTTCTCCTAGTTCAAATGCTCATCCTCTGCCCCCGCACTAGAATTTGAAATATAGCAAAAAAAAATCCCTCATTGCTCTCTGCAAGCTGAAGTGAAAATACGTTTAGGACTACGTCACCAGGTGTGCCAACATAATTGATGCTTGGTATGCTTGGGGATGGGGGGGTGCATGGATGGCTGTATACCATATTTCTACTTGCCTTCTCCTGCAATACCAGGAGCAACCAACCTAAGGTGTAAGTTAAAGTAGCCTTAGAACTTCTATAATGAGTGCTAAGATTGTCTTTCACCAAAACACGTGAGATCTACCTAGGCAAACCTGTTGGAATAATCATCCAGAAAATGATTAATCATTTTAAGTAGCAGGTAGGTTCATATAGCTATTCATTATAGATATTTGATAAATTGTCCCCAAATGTTTTGACTGACTTTGCATTTAAATCAATGTGTTCTATGCTCAAGGAAATAAAACTTAAAACTATGTGTATACAACTCAGAGCCTGAGCAGGCAGGGCCAACCTTTAAATTGAATGGATGAGATCTTGTATGAGGATGTGTGTGACATGGATGAGGAAGTGTGTGCCAACTTCCTTATACCACTGCTAACTCCTAGTCAATTTAAGAACTAGCATATATACCTGGTTATCTATAATTACTAATGAATGATGGTAAGGCATTATGATATAATAATATGGTTGGATTTTAAAGGGAGTTTAGGAGGCCAGCTCTAAATACACATCCTTGGGATCTGGGTGCCCAGCTCACATAGTTATATTTGAAAGTCCCAGACTGTATGGAACTAATTTCATGAAACCTTCATGAATAGCTTTATTATATTTTTGAAGATACATGTTGTGGGAGTTCATGAACTCACAGAACATTAATTCAAATGCTCTTCTAGAGACTATGGCAGGTTCAGGTCCCAGGGGTGGCTGTGATGCCCCCTGGTGACCACACAATTCCTGCCCTGGCCCTAGCTCTAGGGGCCCTCACCTCCTTTACTCAAGCACCATCCCTTTGATGTTATTATGTATTAGCAAGGAGGCTGCCTAAGGATCTTACAGTGAGCCTGCTGTTGTTCATGTGTCAGGTTTCGGCTTTCTCAGCCTCTGCCTTTTTGCTCTTGCCAAGCCCTCTAGCTCTACTTCAGTAACTGGACCAAGCTTCAGCGTCCTAGATTCTTGTCTGCCTTCCAGTTCACTAGTTCTGCCCTCTCTTGGGCTTCTGAGCCTCCCTGGTCTCTCTGTCTAGGGGTAGACATTACATATAAACCAATTTAAGTGATCAGAAACTAGTTTAAACCTGTAACAGAACAGATGTTCAATGTACATAAGCCAGTCTGAAAATGACTGAAATTGGTTTGGGATAAACCTGGTTGAATGTAGTATCAGAATTAACTGATTTGGGTCAAATCGGTTTATGTAAAGTCTTTCCCAGACTCCTTGCTGGTTTAAATTAAATCAGACACCCCCAGCATCCCAACATGCTCTCTGGGCTGCAGAGGTCTCTGCTCCACAGGAGGGCTGGCCCCTCCTCTCTGCACCCTGGCTGCTCCCTCCATCCCATCCACACTCTCTGCTCAGCAGGCATTCCTCTGTCCCTCACAGACACTTCTCAGCATTAGCTAGCAGACCACATGCTGGCTACCTCCAAGCTGTGGCACATGGGACAAAGGCAGAATCAACAGTAATGTCCCTCTGTTTTCTTAATAGGCTGATAAACACTGAGTTAGGGATGATAAACATTCTCTGCTGGGCTGGACTGGGGGGGGGGGGGTCCCCTCCCTAATCATAGCATCCTGTCAGGGCCTGGCCATGCCCACCCCAGCTCAGCTTATCACTGTGGAAGGGAAGGGTGCTCTAGCACCCTCCCGGCTTGTAGCCTGAGCCACTGCAGGCATGTGTCTGCATTTCTGGGATGTGTGTCTAGTTACAAAACTGATTTAGACTAGCCAGATTATATTAACCTGCAAAGATTGAATCAATTCAGGCTCATGTTTTTTGAATGTCTGTCCCTAGCCTCTCTGTGTTTCTGGGTTCCTGGCCCTAGACCTATCTACTCCAAATTCTTATCTCTGCCCTCTCTCAGGATTCTGAGCCTCTCCAGGATCGACCCTCACTGACTTTATGGGCTTGTCTTTCTGACTGTGCTCAGTGCACCCCTTACAAGTGCTTTAGGATTGCCCCTGTTGGGAACTATGGGATCGCTACCCCTCCTCCCTACATTTAAGTGAAAAATGCAAATTAGATTGGTGATGTAAATCTAGTCCTTACTACATATTTGTGTACACAACAGCAGGTACACACAGGTAAAATTTGTCATCTCTCAGGAGAAAACCAGGATGGGGATAGCAGGGATGTGTCATAGATCAGAATGGATATAATCTAAAAGCGCTGTGTTCTAAAAGAAACAGAGTTGAATTAAAATCAACCTTCTCTTACCAATATGGAATATAGATAAATTAAGATGACCCATTTGTCTAAGGCCCAAACAGAGCAATTGTCTGTTCTACAGTGAGTGTCTTTCAAGACTACTGGGATTCACTGAAGTCATTCTATAAGTAAGCAAAATCTGTCTAACAATAGCAATTTTTCCATGAATATTCTTCTTGAAAATAATAAAATTCAGCTATGAATTGACTTCCCAAATGTTAAGTCAAGCCAGATATGGAGTCTAATAGCTTTATGAAGTTCCATAAAATATTCACAGCATATCACAGATATTTTATAATGTCTCTACTAGAAATAAGTGATCCCTGTGACATTGCTGTGAATAGGATTTCAAATATGCATCCCAGATGCATATTTCCTGTCGAACAGTAAGTATTTGCACTGACAATCATCTAATAAGAGTCGCGTGCCAATTGAATGAATATCTGCTGCACTATCTCACCTGCCGTGTCTCTGCTTTTGTCCTCCTAACATTTCATTTATGAATAAATAGTGTACATATTTCATGCTACAGGGATATGCCTTTCGGAAATTATTCATTGTTTGTGAATAACAGAGTAATGCCTGTGGTGTCACGTATAGAATTATGAGCAGTTTGGAAGGTGGACAGCTAGAATAAATAGGAAAATGTTATTAAAATCAGGTGTACCTCACCTCATCTTGTCCTACAGGAAAAAAAACAGTAATAACACCTATTTAAGGTGACTTTTGGAATCTTGGTTCCTCTTGCTTCTTCTACTACACATTGTTTATGATTATTGGGCTTAATTCTGTATTCCATGTTGTAAGAGAGAGCCTGGGGCTTCCTGCAGCTAATAGAAAAACTGTAGCTGGAGAGAAACTGCTGCTGCTAGAGCTCAGACAGCTGAACTCAGACCAGCTACTAGAGGGAAGGCATCAAAGAAGCACTGTTGCCTAGGCAGGGAGTGCCACTGAGAGAAAAGGCATACCTTCAGACAGTCAGGAGAGCTCTGCCTAGGGTGAGCTGGCTGCAGGAGAACAGGCAGCTTAGGGCAAGAGGCTATGAGTGCATATTGCAGAACTAGCTGCCAGGTAATAGGACAGAAACTAGTTTGGGCAGCAAAGGGCTGCCACAGCACCAGCCATAAGCTGTCTGGCAACCAAACTTCATGCCAAGGAGAGGGGAGGTATGACTACTCTGACAGTAAGATGCTGTTGGGCTTTGGAACCAGCACAAGTTTAGCTTGTGTTATAGCCAGCATTCGTATTTCTTCGTTACAGTTCATTTTGGCAATTTGGGTTTGGGTCTATTAAAAATTAAAGGAGGTGCAAGCATTGCCCAAATCAGGGCTGAGAAAGGCTGAAACAGGGCCAGGGAGCCCAGACAGAGCCAAGGCAGGGCTGATACAGGGCCACAGGGCAGGGTGGAAACAGGGCCTGAGGCCCAGGGCTCAAATAACTGAGATAAGAGCTGTTGCCCAGAAGCCAGCCCAGCACAGTGGGCCTGGGGTAGAAGCACAGGTAGAGAAAAGGGGTGGAAGCCAAGAAAGCTGATGTCCCAATAAAGGTGTACTGTAACACCTGTCATATATCTTGACTTCAAAAAAGCCTTCAATCTGGTATCACATGATCATCTCTTGGCAAAACTGGACAACTGCAGCCTCAAGTCCACTATGATCTGCTGACTGGGGAACTGGCTCCGTGGTCAGACCCAGAGGGTGGTGATTGACGGAAGTCATTCATCATGGTGACCTGTGACCAGTGGGGTCCCACAAGGCTCTGTCCTTAGACCTATATTGTTCAACATCTTCATTAATGATGTGGACATTGGAGTCAGAAGCGGACTGGCCAAGTTCACCAATGATATCAAACTCCGGGGTAAAGCATCCACACCTGAGGACACGAGGATGATCCAGGCTGACCTTGACAGGCTCAGGAAATGGGCAGATGAGAACCAGATGGTGTTTACCAATGAAAAATGCAAGGTTCTCCACCTTGGGACAAAAAACCTACAGCATCATTATAGGCCTGGCTGTGCTACACTGGTTAGCACTACAGATGAAAGGGACTTGGGGGTCATGATTGACCACAAGATGTACATGAGTCTTTAATGTGATGCTGTGGCTAGTAAAGCGAGCAAAACACTGGCTTGCATCCATAGATGCTTCTCAAGCAAATCCCAGAACGCCATTCTCCCCTTGTACTTGGCCTTGGTGAGGCCACAGCTGGAGTACGTGTCCAGTTTTGGGCTCCACAATTCAAAAAGGATGTGGAGAAGCTTGAGAGAGTCCAGAGAATAGCCGCTTGCATAATCAGAGGTCAGAAAAACAGACATTATGATGACAGGCTGAAAGCTATGGGACTCTTTAGCCTGGAAAAGCACAGGCTCAGGGGTGATCTGATGGCCACCTATAAGTTTATCAGGGGTGTTCACCAGGATCTGGGGGAATGATTGTTCACCAGAACACTCCAAGGGATGACAAGGTCGAATAATTATAAACTCCTGCAAGACTGTTTCAGGCTGGACATAAGGAAGAATTTCTTCACTGGCTGAGCCCCCAAGGTCTGGAATAGCCTGCCACCAGAGGTGGTTCAAACACCTACATTGAATGCCTTCAAGAGAAATTTGGATGCTTACCTTGCTGGGATCCTATGACCCCAGCTGACTTCCTGTCCCTGGGGCAGGGGGCTGGACTCGATGATCTTCCGTGGTCCCTTCCAGCCCTAATGTCTATGAAACCTGTGAGGCATGTCTGTACGGGATTTGGAGGCTGTGAATAACCCTTAAGGGTACAGATGCTCTGAGGGGACACAAATGGGTCAGGAGGGCCCACTTAGCCCCAGAGGGGCAGAACTGAAACCAGCAGGGTCCAGAAGGGTCCTTCCGGTGGCTAGAAGAACTGGGACTCACCTCTAGGACACTTAGGCACCCTCCTTTTTCATCAAACAAATACTGTGGAGGAAAAAATACCAGAGACAGTGCTAGCGAAGTGAGAGGACATGAATACCCAAGGCAGTGGAAGCTGGAGACTTGTGACTTCTGACACAAGCAGAGATCTTCACCTACCCCTTGCAGTGGTTCATATGGAGAACAGATATGCAACCCTAGAACCAGAGAGGGAGGAGCACATTCCATTGGTGGAGGAGGAGAGGCCAGGCCTCACCGAAGTGGGAAGGATCAATACGACCACCAAGAAAAAGAAGCAACAGGTGGTGGTGGTTGGAGACTCCCTTCTGTGGGGGATGGAGGGAGCTGTCTGCCAACCTGGCCTGTTGTCTTGGAAAGTCTGCTGCTTACCCAGAGTCCAGATCCGAAATGTTACGAAGAGACTACAGAGGCTCATCCAGCCCTCTGACTACTACCCCATGCTGCTTATCCATGTGGGCACCAAGGGAGATGCTGAGCATACTAAAAGTGACTACAGGGCTCTGGGTGCAAGGGTGAGGGGGTCTGGTGCTCAGGTTGTGGTCTTGTTGATCCCTCCAGTCAAGGGCAAGGACCCAGGCAGGAACAGGTGCATCCTGCAGATCAATACCTGGCTGCACAGGTGGTGTCACCAGCAGGGTTTTGGCTGCTTTGACCATGGGATGTTGTTTCAAGAGATTGCTAGAAAGAGATGGGATTCACCTGAGGAACAGAAGGAAGAGCATCTTTGCAGACAGGCTCGCTAGCCTAGTGAGGAGGGCTTTAAACTAGGTTCACCGGGGGATGGAGACCAAAGCTCTGAGGTAAGTGGGGAAGTGGAGGACCTGGAGGAAGAGCAAGCAGGAAGGGGAAACAGGAACGGTTCTCTCATACTTCCTGAGAAATCAGGGCAATCAACTATTTACCTTAGGTGCCTGTGCATGAATGTGCAGAACCTGGGAAACAAGCAGGAAGAATTGGAAGTCATGGAACTATGATGTGATTGGAATAACAGAGACTTGGTGGGAGATTGCATGACTGGAGCACTGTCATGGATGGGTACAAACACTTCAGGAGGGACAGGCAGGGGAAAAGAGGAGGAGGAATTGCACTTTATGTAAAAGAGCCATGTCATTGTTCAGAGCTCTAGTATGAAACTGGAGATAGACCTGTTGAGAGTCTCTGGGTTAGGGCCAGACAGGAGAGCAACAAGGGTGATATCATGGTGGGGCCTGCTATAGACCACCAGACCAGGAGGAAGTGGTAGATAAGGCTTTCTTTAAACACTTGGCAGAAATTTCCTGATCATAGCTGCTTGTTGTCATGGGGGCCTTCAATCACTCTGACATCTGCTGGGCAATACAGCAGTGCACAGGCAATCCAGGATATTTTTGGAGAGTGCTGGGACCAACTTCCTGGTGCAAATGCTAGAGCAGCCAACTAGAAGCCATGCTCTTCTTGATCTGCTGCTCATAAACAGGGAAAAAATGGTGGGAAATGTAGTAGTAGATGGCAACTTGAGCAGTAGTGGAACACAAGATGATTGAGTTCAGGATCCTGAGGAAAGGAAGGTTGGAGAGCATTAGAGTAAGGCCCCTGGACTTCAGAAAAGCAGACTTCAACTCACTCAGGGAACTCATGGGTAGGATCTCCTGGGAATCCAGACTGAGGAGTACAGGAGAGCTGGCTATACTTTAAAGAAGCCTTACTGAGAGTGCAGAAACAAATCATCCTGATGTGCAGGAAGACTAGCAAATATGGCAAAAGACCAGCTTGACTTAGCAGGGAACTCTTCAGTAAACTAAACCACAAAAAGCAAGCATATAAAAAGTGGAAATTTGGACAAATAACTAGGAAAAAATATAAAAGCATTGCTCAGGCATACCGGGATGAAGTCAGGAATGCCAAAGCGCAATTGGAGTTGCAGCTAGCAAGGGATGTGAAGGGTAACAAGAAGAGTTTTTACAAGTATATTGGTAGCAAAGGGAGGATCAGGGAAAGTGTGGGTCATTTACTGAATGCAGGAGACAACCTTGTGACAGAGAATGCAGAAGAGGCTGAAGTGCTCAATGACTTCTTTACCTCAGTCTTCACAGCCGAGGTCAGCTCCCAGACTACTGCACCAGGCAGAACAGTTTGGGGAGGAAGTAAGCAGCCAACTGTGGTGAAAGAACAGGTTAGGGACTATTTTGAAAAGCTGGATGTGTACAAGTCCGTGGAACCAGATGAGATGCACTTGAGGGTGCTGAGGGAGTTGGCTGATGTGATTGCAGAGCTACTGACTATTATCTTTGAAAACTCATGGGAATCAGGAAAGGTCCCAGGTGACTGGGAAAGGACAAACATAGTGCCCATATTTAAGAAAGGGAAAAAAGAGGATCCAGGGAACTACAGAGAAGTCAGCCTCACCTCAGTTCCTGGAAAAAATCATGGAGCAGATTGTCAAGGAATCCATTTCTAAGCACTTGGAGGAGAAAAAGGTGATTAGGAACAGTCAGCATGGATTCAGCAAGGACAAGTCATGCCTAACCACCTGACTGCCTTCTATGATGAGATGATGGGCTCTGTGGATGTGGAGAGACCAGTGGATATGGCGTATCTTGATTTTAGCAAGGCTTTTGATACAGTCTCCCACAACATTCTCACAGGCAAGCTGAGGAAGTATGGGCTGGATGAATGGACTGTAAGGTGAATAGAAAACTGGCTGGATAATTGGGCTCAGAGAGTAGCAATCAATGGCTCAATGTCTAGTTGGCAGCCAGTATCATGTAGAGTGCCCTACGGGTCAGTCCTAGGGCCAATTTCATAAAATGTCTTCATGAATGACCTGGAAGATGGCATAATGTGCACTCCCAGTAAGTTTGCAGATGACACCAAGCCACAAGGAGTAGTAGATATGATGGAGGATAGGGATAGGATTCAGAATGACCTAGACAAATTGGAGGATTGGGCTAAAAGGAATCTCATGAGGTTCAATAAGGACCATGCCCTTGTTGCCAAGAAGGCTAACAGCATACTGGGCTGCATTGGTAGGTGTGTTGCCAGGAGGTCAAGGGAAGTGATTATTCCCCTCTATTCAGCATTGATGAGGCCACATCTTGAATACTGTGTTCAGTTTTGGGTTGCCCACTACAGAAAGGTTGTGGACAAACTGAAGAGAGTCCAACACAGGACAACAAAAATGGTGAGTGGGTTGGGGCACAAGACCTATGATGGCTGAGTGAATTGGGCTTATTTAGTCTAGAGAAGAGAAGATTTAGGTGGGATTTAATAGCAGCCTTCAACTACCTGAAGCGGGTGGTTCAAAAGAGGATGGAGCTAGACTGTTCTCAGGGGTGGCAGGTTAAACCCAAAATAACTCTGTCCACTGGCCTGGGAACATTGTCAAATAAAATAGTCGGGCAGGACTACCAATTCAATTCTGACCTGACTGGCAGTTTACAAATCTTCATCCAGTACTGAGAAGCAATGCAAATGAGCCTATGCTGAATAACATTCCTGAATAAACACTGGAACTTAAGGAAGGAACTATCCTACCCTTCTAACTCTGACTTCAATTTGCCCTCTATCAGCCTTTTGGAGAGTACCATATGTGCTTCTTCCCACCACAGGCTGGTTCAAAAGAGTTACAAACCTTTCGGTCTCTCTTCTTCATTACCCCCTCCATAAACCTTTGGGCAGTCACCCCTGCAGGTTCATAAAATGAGATATCTTGGTATACCAGCAAAACATCACAGCTTTTGATGATAGTGCAGAAAGAACTTGATAGAGTTGCCCATACCATCCCATATCATTAGACTCTTGTATTCCTTTCCTCGTCTAAGACCTACTTCACCTAGATTACCTCCATAACTGTATAAACTGAATGGGAACAGACCCTTGAAAAACTTTGGGGAAGTGACCTTTTTTATATTCTGTTTCTAAAGTGCCTAGACCACTGGGCTCCTGAACCATGAATGGTCACTTAATAGGCCACCAAAATACAAATGAATAATAGTAAAAAAAAGGTGTTCACCCCTTTCTCTAAATCACATTATTCCTCTGGTTTCAAAATCCCAAACTGACCACCACCCTACCAGATCATATATCATGCATACATTTGTTCAGAAAAGAAATAAGGACACAATCAAAATCAAACTCTGTGCTAGCAGTTATGTAAACTATTCACAGAATTCACAGAAGTTTAGGGCTGGAAGGAACCTCGTGAAATCATCGGGTCCAGCCCCCCTGCTCTGGGCAGGAAAGACTGCTGGGTACCAAGAACCCCAGTAAGGCATGCACCCAATATATTCTAATTCATCACTTGCTTCAACATAAAAAGCACCTTCAAGAACAGAGAAAAGGGAGAGAGAAAGACATTGTTCTTTTATACACAAATAAATAGTTAAAGATGTTCTGAAAGAATTGCTACTTATTTAGATATTATTTCTACAAGTAATATTAGTGGTAATCACTTACACTGGCATTTGTTTCTTAGCTGACAGATCCAGGGTGGCTTCATTTCTTTAAAGACTTTTTTCCACTTGAATGGTAATGGCACTTTATAAATTCTTGATTGCATTTTCTTGCTTTTTGACATTGTGTTCTGCATTTGTCATTTGTATACATACATATGTAAGCAGCTTCACAGTAAATTCTATTTGCTGGCTCACCTTGAATGACCCATAATGTATCTGATTGTCAGATAAGCTACTATTTGTGCCTACTACTTCTACAAATTATTACAGTGGTTTAGAATAAGAAAAAGGGAAGACATATAAAATATGGAGGAGTTGGATATAAAAATACAATGAAAGAGATGAGCAGGGTGAATAACAATTTATAATCATTCGATTTTTGAAAATCAGTTATGGGGCACAGAAATGAAACTCTGTAAGTACCATGTTATTTTTGCCACCTGGAAGTCACCTATCACTATTTATGGTAGTATAAAAGTAATGTTGTATTCATGATGGTCCCAGCTACATAGCTGGTCCACTAAACAATAATATCCTAAGAAATCCTTTTAAATACTTAGAGCTCTAAAAGTTTCAAAGAGGAAAAAACTCAGTTTTTGTAGATTAATATTTTTGTTAATAACAATTTTTGCCTAGGTGGTTATTGACACTAGGAAGCTTTAATACCTTGGAGTGATTTCAACAACAAAAAAAGCAGTATGAATCTGATTTGGTTCTTTCTTGTGCGGTCATTTACACTTATTCAAAATGGGAGAGAAATGTTAACAGTGTCACAACTCTGGAGAGAAATAAGTGTCAATCAGTGATGGACAATCTGGGTGCCTGTACAGGGAGGCTGCTCCAACACACTGTATTTACAGAGCGTTGGAGCAGACTTGATTAATAGAGTCTGCTGGAGCATGTTAATTAGTATACTCCAGCCAACCTCTTGTGCTCCAGCCAGCGTCTTGTGTATCAGCATCCCTGCACTACAAAATGGTTGCGGGGGGGGGGGGGAAGGGAGGGGCAGCACTTTAACTAAAGCTTGTCAAACAAACTTTGGTTAAAACATCCCTCCTACCATTTTGAAGTGCATGGACACTGATACACAAGATATTGCAAGCAATTTAATTAGAGCGGCTCTCAGAGCTGCTCTAATTAAAGCTCCCCCTCCACTCCCAGAGCATGTGTAAAAACATCCTCTGAGACTTCAGTGGTGGTCAAAAGAGAATGGAGAATTATTTTAACTAGGTTGCTGCTTGAAATTTGATCTGGAATGGAAATTTCTTGTTTCAAGTTCTTATATATAATCATCTTCTTAGTCATCTCACATGATCCTGTCTCAGCTGTAGAATCTACATATGATGACTTTTCAGATTTCATCCTAGTTAAACATCAAGTGGTCATTAAAAAACTAAAAGAAACCAACCTCGCCACTGATATTTGACTCTACCACCTTTGAAACTGCAGGTAAAAATAGTCAATGACTTCTTTAATGAAAGCAGTCCTCCATACATATGATTGGGCAGCCAGTGCTTAAAACCATATTGCTTTATGTGCATGTCCAATTTGTTTTTGTGCGGGCCGGGCCCCGATCCCGCCACCAAGTGCAAGTCGGGAGGGGCGATCCGCGGCCCGTCTTTGTGCACGTGGGCTGTGGCCAGCAGCCTGGGCATGCGGGGTCAGAGAAAACCGGTGGCGAGCTAGAATTAGACACAAACGCATAGTGGTTGATTGAAAAGATTATTTACTTACACCCAAAGATGGTAGTGGTGTAGGCTGGACAGGTTTCCAGGTGCAGCTCCGCTAAAATCCTCACTAGAGGACTATGACAAATTCTTTTCCACGGAGTTGTTTAGGCTCCGCGGGTTCGGTTCGGTTCCCTGGTCCCCCGGAGTTATTTAGGCTCCGTGGGTTCGAAAATTGGGTTTACAGGAAAGAGATACGTCTTGGATTGCGCTCGGCGACGGGGAGAGGCTAGAGGCGGTTCATTCTTTTATTTCCCCTCCGGAGTAGTTAAAGCTCCGTGGGTCCAATTGTTAAGCCTCTATTGCCTGCTTAAGAAAAGCGTTGGGTCCGTAAGGATCCGCAGCGCTTAGAGATCTTCACACTGGGTGAAGTCTCCTCCTCCTGGTGTTCGTGGAGTCCTCCAACTTGGGTGGAAACCACTCAAGCCTTTTGTACGGCTAGCAAGCCAATAGCTAGCCGCCACGTGTGCCTACATTTAGAACTGGCCAATAATGTGGCGCGAATCCAAATACAAATGGTGGGAACTCCTTTGCACCATACATCTCTAAGATGCAAAAGAAATGCACCATGCAAAGAAGCTGTAATTTGGCGGGAAATCCCCCGTTGCACCAGAGTTCTCTCCCGCAGCAGAGAACTCTATCGTGCAAAGAAAGCTACAATTTAGGCGGGAACGTAATTTAGCGGTGTCGAAGCACACACAAACAAAAACCACAACTTTGGGTTGTGACAGTTTTGTCTTGGGCTTTTTTCTCATCAGGATTTATACTTGTTTAAGGCATATATTATTAATTTTAAACCCTGGGGTTTATTTATTTATTTACATCTATTTACATATTCCAAATAGACTACCTAGCTTTAAAAAATGAGGAACCTTCGACACAAATTATAGGAACAAAACAAAACAAAAAAAGAAACCGAAACACAAAACGATATTCAACACCCTGCAGATTGCCACATAAAACAAAAAAGTAGATTCCAATACAGTCGTAACATGTTTCTGATGTTCCTGAGAGACTTAACTGGGTCCTGGATATGGAACAAAGTAGCTCAGAATTTTGATCTCAGAGGGGTTGTTTCTTCACAGCTTTGTACTTTCTGTAGTACAGATGTTTTATAGTTGAGGAAAATGCTGCCCCTTTTTTGTTTCTGGCTGGAATTCAAAACTAATGACAATTTGAATTGAATTTTCCAATTTTAACTTTGTGAGCAATCCTATGTGTTAGTCTCAGTGCATAGAAAGTGAGTAAGAGTTGTGAAATGCCACCGTTTTCCTTAACATCCATTTTGAATTAATTAGCCTGAAAGATGGCACAGAGCTGCACATGAATCAGAAAACTGGGGTTGTTTTGAGTAGTTCTATGGTACTATATGAAACAAAAAAGGTCATCACACCTAGAAATGTATGACAGATGGGCAATGTGGGTGCAGACAGAAGTGACAATTTTTGTCTGATCTGGCCACGGAAAGCAGTTCATAGTTGTGACTAAATGTAAGTGTACAGCTGCAAACAGCTTCAAACCTGGCTGACTGTATGAAAATCTGACTCTTCATTGCATATGGTATCAGATAAAGATGTTACAAAATGTAGTGTCTTTTGTAACTTGTGCCTGCAGAGGTCTGAGCCCGTCACTGTTTTCAGAACCGGAGGGGAGAAAAGGGAACTGAGGGAGTTCATTCCAGGGGATTTTCAGCACCCCCTGGAGGGTGAGGCAGGCATATTGCAACTTCCCCCGTCCCCTTGAGGTGGGGGGGGCTCCAGCTCACCCACCCCACCCTTCAGCATCAGCTGGGGAGCCTCAAGAATGTGTTCCCTCTACTGTCTTTCCCCTCTCCAATTCTGAAAACAGTGAGCATTGGCAAAGAGCCCTAGCCATTGCTATGGGAACCTGGCTGCAGGCCCCCAACCCACAGCTAGATTCCCATCCCCCTTGGAACCAACAGTGAACTTCTGTTTGGTCTGGGGTAACATTGTAACTCAGAATGCTTTGCAGAAATCCTTCTGAGTTACAGCCGGGAGCGGCACTTCTATCTACACCCTGTATGTCTTCATCCAAAGCTGTCTCTTATGCAGTTCTACAAAACTTCATCCTCTCCTATTTCATTTTAACATCTAAAATCATTAGGAGAGATTGTGAGACAGCATGAAACTAAATCCCAGCAATAAATAAATGACATGTAGCTTTGCATTATTTTTATATCAACTAATAGAGATTCTTTGCAAGATCAGGGCCTCAATGAATGGATGCCGTTTGAAACTAAATCTGAATAAGACTGATGTGATGTTGATGTGAAAATGGAAATGTTTTGTGCAACTAACTACCAATATAACATCCCATATCAAAAGAGTCTATCTTCCAGTTCTCAAGGGAGCATAAAGATTATCATTCTTTCTGTACTCCTCAGTACTGCTAAATACCTAAAGGCACAACTTTTAAGAGGTCTTCTTTCTTCTTTCTTTTATCTTCTGTTATTACTAAACAATGTCTTCCCCTGATGGGAGAGGATCTTTAATGGTAATTAAATGGTAATGGTAATTCAGGCAGTGATTCTATCTGCACTTAACCAATGTAGTATTTGTTACCTGAAAATAACAACCTGCAAAAAACCCAAAAAACAAACAACCCCCCCAAATCTCTATTGAGAAGGGAATGAGCCCTGTGAGTGGTCAGATAGCAGCAGAGGCCTTACTCACTGCTCTGTTACTCCAGATGTAACACCATGTTTCAGGGAATCAACACTCAGGAATATGTACGTGGTGGGGATGCAATAGTAAAAATAGTAGTCCTGGTTCTTCTCTCTGTTACACTTGTATAATTTAGGAATAACTCCTATCACAAATCAGTAGTAATATAATTAGTTGGAAAAAAAAGCATCATCAAACAAGTCAAACAGAAGAGGATCAGTTGCTATGTCTTATTTCTCTCCTGTAAATTGCCATTGTTTAAAACCAAAAATATTCTGCTTTGATTTCCTCTGAAATCCCATCACCTTTAACAAAAATTATTTCCCACTTTTTTCATAAACTGAGACTTCCTATTACTATCATTCACACACTGGATCATATTCTAATCTCAGCATGGTGGAAAAATAGGCAAGATCAAAAATGAGATCCATCTGATTTGACAAGTTTGCTGTTTTTATCCCCCTATGCTGTCTCTTGTTATTCCTTCTCTTGTACATCTGATATCAGAAAACAGAGATGGAGCAGCTGTTGATTTCAGTACAAACAAAAGAAATAAGCAACATAGAGTTATGATTCATATTCTCATGATGTAATTTGGCATAGCCCCATTGAAGTTAATGGAGAACTATGCTGATGGAGCTGTGTCACTTTATACCACCAGCCTTTTTTCATGATGGCATTTATTATGTCTGTGGCTAGATATGCTATAGACCAAAGCAGCATCAATGAAATATCTTCTAGATAGTAATTGTTCTGCAGTTTTTTTCCTTTTATTTGGCCTTGGCTTGCCTGCTACAGTTGATGGCTGCTACAAGCAAGGTATACAAATCTCATTTTTCTGTCTATGATCTTCTGGATTTTTTTGTGTCACCATTAACTTCTATTTCCTAATTGTCCAACCTAGTTCTTTTGGACTGGCAGCATGAAAATTCCCATTAGTTGGCAAATAAGCAAGATCTGATAGAGAAGAATTGTTCTAGCTGCCTTCCTGACTTTTATCTGTGAATGGAAAAAGAACTTGCCAACTACAAAAATGTGACACAACTTTTTTGAGATGTAGACAGAATTACATTACTAGTTTTTGTTCTTTCACATTATCCTATCATTTCTCTAGTCTATAACAGATTTATATGGTCTTAGGACTAATAGATGTATTTATAAGCATAATTGTGTGCACCATTTTATATTGGGAAAAATGAATAATAAGATATATAATACTAATACTGCATGATATATTGCTGTGACAATGAGCGTTCTTGTTCCATTAGCATAGGAATGGCATTCCTGTCTATTCTGGCTCATAGGGAAACAGTGACTGTCAGCAAAAGGTAAACGGTGTGTAATTCGCTGTTTGGGAATAGTAGCCTGCATATATTCTATATGGAAATGGACATTGTAACCTCTTGCTTTTGCTAAAAGTACGATTCTATACTACTGAACCTTATACTTCTCCACATTTTTCATTTTGCATAGCATAGTAGACAGTTAAAACTTTTTTTATTTAAATAGAGGTGTTCTAAAGAATTAAAATAAATGTGTCTAATTTCTAATCCTTTTCATTACACCTGGTAATGCCCTGTCTGTCTCTGCCTTGTATTTCAGAATCCTCTAAAGGTTAAGTCCAAAATTTTTAATTCTGCCAAGCACTTGTTATTAGTAATTCACAATGTTTCTATCAAAGATTGAAGAAAAAATCTCATCTTAATCCAACCTCCACTTACTGGAAAAAAAGAAGAAAGCTAGTCATATATGTCCAGAACGGTGATTCAGTAGGGCTTTATTTACACAATGCTTACAAAGCAGCTAAAGGCCATCTGAATATGGATAAAATCAAGCTTGCATTGAGCTGGGTTAGCTAGGTGTATGTAACCCCTTGCCCATAACACCTCAGCCTACACAATGGACATGTAGGATGCTTCAGTCATCAGATTTGGTATCAGATGAGGTAAATTAAAGTAACTATCAGGTTGCTCTATATCATACTGTGAGTTAAATTTCTATTGGAGCTGCCTCATTTTTAGACATCAGAGGGCACACCTACATGAGACACTGACTGCGCAGTCATTACTCCACAGTCATTTAGTACTTGTTTATTAAGTACGAAATGACTGTACAGTAACTTGCATTACTACGCAGTAGCACTGATGAATGGCTTTTTTGTAACAGTGACTGCACAGTACCCTGAAACTACTGTGCAGTAACATTGTGTCATGGTTTCTGCCACGCAACGCTTCTGTGCAGGAGTTTGGGGCTACTGTGCAGTCAGAGTCTCCTGTAGATGCAACCAGAGTCACAGCCAAACATTTGGCAACTTCTTTGAGGGGAACCAACATCTGACATTTAAGTTTTCCAGGCTTACCTTGACAGGCCTAGGAAATGGGTGGGCAAGAACCTGATCGTGTTTAACACTGAAAAATGAAAGGTTCTCCACCTTGGAAAGAAAAACCTGCAGCATCCTTATAAGCTCGGCAGTGCTATGCTGGCTAGCACTATGGATGAAAGGGACTTGGGGGTCATGGTTGACCACAAAATGAACATGAGCCTTCAATGCGATGCTGCGGCTAGTAAAGCGACCAAAACGCTAGCTTGCATCCATAGATGCTTCTCAAGCAAATGCCAGGAAATCACTCTCCTGTCATACTCAGCCTTGGTGAGGCCGCAGCTGGAGTACTGCATCCAGTTTTGGGCCCCACAATTCAAAAAGGATGTGGAGAAGCTTGAGAGAGTCCAGAGAAGAGCCACACACATGATCAGAGGTCAGGAAAACAGACCTTACGACAACAGACTGAGAGCTATGGACTCTTCAGCCCTTAAAAGAGCAGGCTCAGGGGTGATCTGGTGGCCACCTGTAAGTTTATCAGGGGTGTTCACCAGGATCTGGGGGAACATTTGTTCACCAGAGCCCCCAAGGGATGATGAGGTCGAATGGTTACAAACTACTGCAATACCGTTTTAGGCCGGACATAAGGAAGAATTTCTTTACTGTCCAAGCCCCCAAGGTCTGGAATTAGCCGGCCATTGGAGGTGGTTCAAGCACCTACTCTGAATGTCTTTGAGAGAAAATTGGATGTTTATCTTGCTGGGATCCTGTGATCCCAGCTGACTTCCTGCCACTGGGCAGGGGGCTGAGCTCAATGATCTTCCAAGGTCCCTTCCAGCCCTAATGTCTATGAAATCTATGAAATCATATTAGACATTTGGATTCTATTCTCAATCTGTGTAATCTATGAGGCTTTTTCTCAGTACTTATTCTCAGAAAAGGCATGGAATTATTAAAGTGAAAAGGGTTATAGTAGACCTGGCCGGATTCAGCACCTTGTAAAGGTGGGTGTGAGAGCAGCAAAAGTGCCTTTATAAATAGCCCCGACAGCAGGGGTGGCTTCTAATCCAGGGAAGCCAAAAGCAGGGTAAGGAACCAGGGAAGCCAGAGATGTTCAGAGACTGGAGAGCAATGACTTGTGCAGCAAGGTTCAGAAACTGTAGGGATCCCTTAATGCAGCTCTAGAACCAATCAGAGGAAAGGGGCTGGGGGGTCAGCTGGCCTTGATTTAGTGGTAAATATATCAGTGCACTTGACAAGGGCTGCAGGGAAGGACCCTGCCTGAGCCTTATAGACCTGACCCAGGCTGCAGTGCAGAAGCCTTACAAGTGAACTGATCAGAACAACTCAAATAAAAACATAATCCATCAGAACATATATTTTCATCAAAACAAACACTTCACAAAATCACATAAATTTTTCCAAATTTTAATTGGAGGGGGGGGAGGGGGTGGGAATCTGTCACACTGGAATTTTTTTAATGAAATATTCTGCTTTTTCATTTTCATAATAAATATCATTTCACTGGGGGGGAATTATACATTTCAAGATAATTGAAAATTAAAGGATTGAAACTGAAATAAGACAATTATTAAATGTTTGTTTGTGTAGTGTTTCAGAAGTCTGTCTCTGGGTGAATTATTCCCCAATTCTCTTATTGTGGGGCTGCCATGATCCATCAAATAGTTGGGGCTATTTATTAATGCACGTATACAGTCTATAGATTCTATTAATTAATATAGATACCCAAATGGATGATCAAAACCATACCTTTGTGTTTGCAAACATATAGTCATACACACAGGTTTTCTGGTTTTCTTTTGGAGACTTTCATTCCTTGTCAAACAGGGCACATTTACACATGCAATTGGTGTGCTTGAATAAACTCCAACACAGTTTATGCTTATTGCTCTCAGGCACAGCATTTACACAGAAACCTGGGACGTCAGCACATTAAGCTGGGGTGGCACAGCCCTGATTGAAAGGGCCTGGGGGGTCAGCCTGCTAGCCTGGAGCTGCTCTGCCCCAGCTAAACATCTTGTGGAGGGCCTGGATGGAGCCACAAGGGTGTTACAGTCTAGGGCTAGCTGGTGGGCACCCTTGTGCCCCAGCGAGCCCTGGTCACTGTCTATATATACATTGTGGTGGAGTAAATGACTCCACTGTAGAATAATATTTGTGTCAGGCAGTACTATCCTATGGTGGAGTTAATTAGTTTACTCTGTCTATTAGTACCGCTCATGTAGACACTGACACCTTGCTCTGGAGCTAATTAGTTAACTCTGCAGTAAGCCTCTCATGTAGGTGCACTCGCACACCATGTCCACACATTCTCGGTTCCCCGGGGACAGCTAGCAGTGGTGCACGTTGCGCCACCGCTAGTTGTCCCTGGGGAACACCTAGGCCATGTGCCCTCTGGTTCACAGCAAGTTACCCCAGGTGGGTTAGGGGAGGCTGGAGCTAGCACTGGGCTGGCCCCAGCAGCCTTACCTGGGGTCCTGGGGGCCTCCTGGGGCTGCAGCAGTGGTGATCCTGCTGTGCAGAGCCTGGCTGGCAGCTGGAGCATGGCTCCAGCTGGCCCAGCTCCAGTTTTGAGCAGTGTGTGCTACCATTGTGTACTGCTCCACTTTTTTTTCCATGGGTTTTTTTGACCTCTGGATATCCTGGATATCCAGGGGTCCAAAAAATAAAATCTCATGCTGCTCCCTTGCAGTGCAGAAAACACCTGAACATGCAGTGTGTGCTGCTGCAGACAAGTCTGCAGCACCACGTGGCCGTGATTATCTGGATGTGGTTACAGGGTGCGTCTACACATTCATTAATGTGCTTTTGCTACTGCGCATTAAGTTTAGTACCTCTAATATGAGGTATTAGATAAAGGCACAGAAGCTGCACTAATGTGCAGAAGCAAAGGCAAACTCTTTTTTGACATTTAATGTGCAATAGAATAATTCTGCTGCACATTAACACATGAGCACAGTTTTTGCCCTGATGTGCTAATGTGCAGTAGAACGCTTGACTGTGCATTAAGGCATCTTGTGTAGATTCGCCCACAGTCCTGCAAATTTCGTGACCCTCATTTCCCAACTTGCACTTGCTAATATCAGTCTGTATGAAAATGAGGGGTTTGTGTGTGCAAGCCTGTACATACACACGCCTCAGAAATGCTTTCAAAATGTGTCCCCAAGAAGAGTTGCATGTTCCTTCCTGGCTTTCCAATTCAGCAATGGAAGATGAAGCAAAGACACTACTTAAAGCATATAATGTATAATATTAACAGGTATCGGTGCATAAAAATAGTTGAAGCAGTTGCCTCCATATATTTAAGATCTATAGGGAAATGAAGGCAGAGGGGAGAACAAAAATTACACAACAGAAACGAAAACAAAACACTCACTCCAGCTCCATAAAATCAGGAAACCCTGGAAAGAACATTTTGTCTGCAGAACATTTAGAATCTTGATTAAAGTCATCGTTTACAGCCCAGCTCAGATACTATTATATCAGCAAGGCCAGTTTCACTATCAGCCTCATCAGCACAATGCAGCCAGCAGGGACATTTTAAAAAGGCTCTTCAGTTATGCCCTGAAGTAGTTTCAGTATCTATACTTTAAAAAATATGATCAAGAATATATAAAAATCAAAACCCATATTTCATGCTGATGTGTTCCAGTGCATTACTGTCAGACTCTAACCACTGAAGGAATAGCCCCTTTGTGCAATGAGAATAACTGGAAGAAGTTTCAGGGGATAATGAAACCAGCTACAAGAAGTGATTCTGAAATACTTGGCTTATCCAGCAAACTCTAGTTACTCAGCTGCAAGAAGTACCTGCGATTAGCCATGCTGTTCTCTCTTAGCTATTAAAACTTGGCTTAAGTGACTATTAAATAGATTATGATACTCCCTCCTCAAAATCTCCCACTGGCCCCCCATTGTCCAACAAATCATGTTAAAGCTTCTCATCCTTGTCTTAAGGTCCTACCCAACTCTGTTCACCTATCTTTCATGCCTGTTCCCAACCCTCAACACCTCTGCCTATTAGGGCTATTCAAATAATATTTTTTGGTGTGCTGGCTGAACTAAAAAAAAAATTAAACAAAAGAAGAAAAAAGACCGCTTTCAGGTGGATCCAGAATGTCATTTTTACAAAAAAAAATTCTCTTATGAAAAAGATGGAAGAGAAAAATGACCTGTAACAAAATATTTTATTTAATTTTAAACCTCTTATTAAAATCAAATCAAACTAAAATTCTACATAAAATGGTATTTTGTAACAAAATGTCAAAATGTATCATTTTAAAAAGTGTCCAAATTAAACATTTTCACTTTTCAGAAACCTTTTCTCTACATTTTTTCAGCTGAAGCATATGTGCAAGTTCAAACTAAATTATGTGAGTAATTTCAGTCACCCCCCAAACTGTAATTTTTGGCAAATAAATTATTCATTTGAAACATGTTGTCTGCTCTATCACTGCTTGCCAAATGAACAAAAATAGCTTGATCATGTCTGACTGCAAAAATAAAAATGAAATGAAGTTAGGTAACTGATTTCCTCTAACACTCGCATTGTGTTACTGTTAGCTGTAGAGTCTACAGTGTGCTTAGTGATTTGTAGACAATGTCCTGAGGAGCTTACAATCTAACCACCACTGTTCCTTTCTGATGTAGTTATTTATTCATCTTTAAAACGCCATACCCTACCATCAAATAAATATATGAGAATCAATACCCAGCAGTAGACACTATGTTAATTAGGATGAAGTTTAAAACAACATAATAAACCAAATACCAGACTCATTAAATAACTGACATGCAACTGTTGCCAAATATACCATAAAATTAATTACTGTTAGTTGGCAGATGGCATAAGGTAAAGTAACTTGATTTAAGGGGAGGAGAGTGAGAGCTGACAGGAAACACTAGAAGCTGGAAGGATTGTACAAATTTAAAGAGAATGGCTGGAACAGATTCACCTGGGATTGAGAAACCTTAGCTCTTTGAAGTTAGGTTAGGAATGGCATTAACAAAACCTGTTTTCACATTCTAGGCCAGACAGATCTCGATGCAATTATCTGAAAAAGATAACAAATATATTACCAACAATGATGAACGGCTTATTAACTCTATAATCATTATGGGCTGTATTAAATGGACTAGAAATCAAAGTGTGAGAAGCCATGGATTGTTCCTGGTTTATTAAAAACTTCATCTGGATTTAGCAAGCGATTGGAAAAAACAGCATTTCTCACTGCCATAGGTATGATGCACCAAGAACAACAAAGGCACCATCATGAAACCTCTCCTAAATATCCAGCATCCCGTGCATTTTTTTATCCTTCTAAGGTTAACAGAACATATCGATGTAATATTGACTTTGCTTAGGTTTGTATTATTCTGCCTGTGTTTGGATATAATTGCAACCAAAATACATGCTACTAGTCACTGTCTCATAATTTTCTATAATAATAGCTTGAAATGTTTTAAGAATAATGCCACCTTCAAAGTATAAAGGACAAAGCTGCTTATGTAAGGGCCTAATATGACCCCAGTGTATGAAATCAATATAACTTAATTATTTTTGTGTTGGTCTAGTGAATTGAATGCGGCCACCACTGAAATTTCTCTTCCTCTGAGTATTTGTTCATTAAGAAAGGGCAATAAACATTATTTACTGATTCAGGAATGCGACAATATCTGGCACTGAGATTCTTTATGAAAGGGTCTTAAATTCACATAATGACAAGTTTTCCTCCCCCAGTCACATTTTCTTCATTACTAATACACACACTTGTACAGAACTGACAGTGGAAGTATATGCAAGCACACAGAGATTAAAGAGCAGGTTCAACTATACACTTTTTCCTTGGACTCTGAAAATATCATTAAAAATAAAAAAAAATGGAATTTTATGGAAAAATACCAGGCAAGCAACAAAAAGTATTAACAATGATGCCTAGTCTTTTTCTCTTGGTAACCATTCAGCAAGAACTTATGGCTTCATATCAATGGGTTTCTGGAAACACTGCTCGAAAATATCATTTAATAGAAAACAATATCTTTCCTCATAATGTTTTAAACCACTCTACGGCATGTAACACAGAATTATATCCAATAGAATTCCTGACCTGTTTGAGGGTAGAGTGTGAAAGGTGCTCTTCCTTCTGCATCCATACTATGACCAGACAATTACTATTGTTGATTTTCTACAATCTGAAATAGGAGGGAGATATTTAAAAGAACAAATCAGAACTAGAGAGTTAACTTTCATCAACTTTCAGTGGAACAGGACAACATCGCTATGCTTTGTGAGTTTGAAAATCTCCCTCATCTGTTTTATGGTAGGACTCTATTGTCTATAGTTTTTCATCAGAATAGCTAGGGAAAGCTTAGTAGAATTAATGCAATCCTTTTTCCCCTAGTTTACCCTGCCCCAAAAGCATGCATCTGTGGAGCAAATCATCAGGCTTCTGCACCAACACAATGCCAACTCTGCAACAATCCCAGCACTGAAGGATATTTACTTTTTGCTTGATAGTCTGTTATACAATCCCCTCCCCCTCTATTCAAATATATAAGCTTATAGTGTTAAATCATCAACAACTAGATTGCAAGAGATAAATACGACCTCTGTAGAGATGTAGCACCTACAATATATCAAAAAGACAGTCAGGGCGTCCAAGAGCTCACTGTCTCAAGGATGCTCCAGGGAGGTTGCCCTCTTTTAGGATGGTTCAGTATACTCCCCACTGCTTATGTTAGACTTGTCACTGCAGGATAAGACAGAGAAAATGGCATGACAATGCCCAATCACCTCCTTTTAATTACACAAACTATGGTTATAATTGGGGCATTTTCACAGACAAATGTTTTGTGTATCCAGGACCTCATATACATCTTTGAGATTACAAAATCTGGCCATATATAATTTATACAATTACGGACCAATAAAAAATACATATCTGGGATCCAATGAGGGGATATAAGTTTTAACACATACTAAATCATGTACCATTGACTGTAAAAGAATATGGAAATTACAATTTAACAGACACTGATAAAATAAAGGAAAAACAGACAGGAACCTTCACTGATGCCATACCCCTCTTCTCTCTCTTTCCAATGAAATGTCCCATAAAGGTATACATCTGGGAAAAGTATCGGTCTCTCTAAGTATTTAGAAGCTCTTATCTGTCTCACAACTTGCAAATTCCAATTAACTCACCAGCGTGCCTTTCATTAAAACAGTAAGCAGTAGAGTGCATTCTTCTGGAAACGTATATTTAAAGGTCTAAAAGGTAAAAGAGATAAGGAAAAATGGAAGGGGAAAAATTAATACAAACCCAAATTTGACCAGAATCAGAAATGCTGTGGGAGATTCCTTCTTTGAGAAACTGGTACTAGGAAAAGTAGTATTATTCTGTCCCTAAAAGATTGGTTTTATTTTATGTGGCCAGATTTTTCCCCTGATTTAATTGCAGTTTCACTGTTACTACTTCTGCACAAGCAAAGAGGCAAAGGTTAGCTTACATAACATTGAAGATATCCTTTAAAAGTTTGACACATTATCCTTCAAGTGACTTGTGTACTGAGTTATTTGTATACATCTGAATTGGGAAAGATTAAGCAGAGTTTCCTTCTACAATACAAAGAATTATTTTATTCCCAGAGGTGCATTTTTTTTCTGAAACTGTATTAAACTTGTTTCCTTTGCTCAAAACAGATTTTCATAGATCTGATAGACGTTAGGGCTGGAAGGGACCTTGGAAGATTATCGAATCCAGTCCCCTGCCCAAAGGGCAGAAAGTCAGCTGGGGTCATAGGATCCCAGCAAGATAAGCATCCAATTTTCTCTTGAAGGTGTTCAATTTAGATGCTTCAACCACCTCTGATGGCAGACTATTCCAGACCTTGGGGACTTGGACAGTAAAGAGATTCTTCCTTATGTCCAGCCTGAAACAGTCTTGCAGGAGTTTATAACCATTCAACCTCATCATCCCTTGGGGTGCTCTGGTGAACAAACGTTCCCCCAGATACTGGTGGTCACCCCTGATAAACTTATAGGTTGTCATCAGATCACCCCTGAGCCTGTGCTTTTCCAGGCTAAAGAGCCCCATGGCTCTCAGCCTGTCATCGTAAGGTCTGTTTTCCTGACCTCTGATCATGCGCATGGCTCTTCTCTGGACTCTCTCAAGCTTCTCCACATCCTTTTTGAATTGTGGGGCCCAAAACTGGACGCAGTACTGCAGCTGCAGCTTCACCAAGGCTGAGTACAAGTGGAGAATAGTGTCCTGGGATTTGCTTGAGAAGCATCTATGGATGCAAGCCAGCATTTTGGTAGCTTTACTAGCTGCAGCATCACGTTGAAGGCTCATGTTCATCTTGTGGTCAATGATGACCCCCAAGTCTCTTTCTTCTATAGTGCTAGCCAGTGTAGCACTGCTGAGCCTATAAGGATGCTGCGGGTTTTTCCTCCCAAGGTGGAGAACCTTTCATTTTTCAGTGTTAAACACGATCAGGTTCTTGTCCACCCATTTGCTGAGCCTGTCTTGGTCAGCCTGGATCACCCTCCTATCTTCAGGTGTGGATGCTTTGCCCCAAAGTTTTGTGTCATCAGCAAACTTGATCAGTCCACTTCTGACTCCAATATCCACATCATAAATGAAGATGTCAAACAATATGGGTCCAAGGACAGAGCCTTGTGGGTCATAGGGCATCATTACAATTGACTTCCGTCAACCACCATCCTCTGGGTCCGACCATGGAGCCAATTTCCCAGCCAGCGGATTGTGGTGGACCCAAGGCCACAATTGGCCAGTTTCGCCAAGAGGTGATCATGGGATACCAAATCAAAGGGTTTTTTGCAGGAAAAAGAATAATTATAACCCATTTAAGAATATACAATGAAAAATTTAACTTCCCAAACTGTAAAAGAATCTACCAAGGCATTATTTTGCCTTTTTCATTCCATGTATTTAAAATAATCATAGGCCCCAGACAGACATTCACTGTTAGATGTGATGGGATCTAAGCCCCAATTCCAACAATCATGCCTCCTGCCATGCCACATATGCATGGCAGAAGATGCAATTTGGGGATTGAGGATAAGATCCTAATTGTGTTTTACTTGCTGATGCAGGGGGAGCTTAGGGATCATGAGCCCTGCACCAGCAAGATGAAATCTGGGAACCTACAATCAGGGATCATCACTTTGGCCCAAGAATGATCTTAGCAGACCAGAAATACCAATTTACCATTGTTTTATTAGATTATGACAGCAGCTCCCACATTCTCATGGCAGCTCTGTCTGCAAGGGACTGTGCGCCAAGTGAGGGTTGCTAGAGTGCAGTCCCATTCCTGTTTTTTCTTTCTCCTATGCCAGGATTAGCAGTGGGTGTTGGATAGACTGACTGTGCCCTGTCTAAAGACCAGAAAGCACTGTGACTCTGAGTCACAGCTGATCAGATATGACTGCTGTTTGGTATCTTTTTGCCATCAAATCGTACAAACTGGGCTGGGGAAAAATGCCATCAAAAATCCCAAACCAAGACCTTATGTAAAAGTGAAGCTACATGAACTGAAGAGGCTACAATTGCTGCTCTCTCTACTGGCTTCCCAACAGGAATGATATGTTGATATTTTAAGGACTCCACTGCTTTCTCCCTAATTTAACACTGCTTAACTAACTTACACAACACTTACATTGCTTGGTACATTGAAACCACTGACCTTTCAGGCAGGCCTGTGAGCCTAGGATACAGGACTTTTGCAGCTGTTAGACAAAGGCTACAGCTCTTTCAATAAGGATAACCATGGTGTGTACCACTCTTAGAACTAAAAGCAAAATGTTTTTCTTTGATGTGTCTTTCCCCTAGTAAGCACTTCACTGTCTCACTCAGAAACACAAATGTTGAAACTATTCAAGCCATTTCTCCCACAAGCTTGGAAGAAAGAAGATTAAGACTTTTCATTGTTATATCTATTATAAAATACTTCAGAGATGCTTAGCTACTATGATATTGTGGGCCACATAAGTACATAGTTAAATGGACACACTGAAACTGCTCCTTCAGAGTGGGAGAAGTCTAGTAGTTAACCTTTGCTAAGGAGCATATGCTGCATTTATGGGCTATTTAATGTTATCTCATGTGCACATTATAGACCAAAATGGCCCCTTTGGTGCTCCTGCAGGGTAGTTAGTAAATATGTATTTAGGATGCACATTAAAAATGCGCAACAAACATGCTTAGTGAAAAGAAATTACGTTCAGTAGCAATAATTTTTCACCTATTTCTTTGCTACTCTAAGATGTTTCTTTTCTGTGCTTTGCAAAATTGACACAGCTAAATTCAACTTCACCAGCAGTTTTCTGAAATCAACCAGAAACTCATCAAAGTTTACTGGACCTCATGGAAAACATGCAATGGCCAAAGGCTGGGAACCTCTGTACCTCCAACAACTACCACAGTGGGAAATAGCTCTAAACTTTATCTACAACCTATCTCTTCTCCAAATAGGCTCTTTTGCCCCTTTTACCCAATACTAATTTTCATATGGAGTACTGATATGAATCATCTGCTTCCTCACTGGAATCTTCAGAAGTGGGTATTTGATTTATTCCTTGAATATTTGCTCTTCCGAGGAAAACCAAAGCTCATGGTCCCTCTCCAACTATAGCAGAAGTGTCAAATTCAATCTGCCCACTGAGTCAGATCCAGACTGTGGGGATCCTTGCAGGCCAGGTCTGGACCCAGTGACAGTGGGGTGAATGGCAGTGGTGGTGGTGGGGAAAGTGCCTGTAGCAGCTTGAGTAGTGATTTCTTGGCACAGCCATAGCTCACCTACCTGCTTCCAAAAGCCCTATCCTCTTGCTCATCCTGCCTCCAAATTCCCAGCCAATCTGAACCATGAGCTATCAGAATCACCTTCCCATTTGCAGCAGTAAACCAGGATATTCCCTTCTTAGTTATTATAAAGAGCTTTTTTATTTCATTGTAGGATTAATCCACCCCTGAATCCCTAACTTGGGATCCTCAAAATCTATCAGACTCATATGAAAAACAAAAGTTTAGAGAATAAAGGGGAAAAAAGGATTTTTTTAAAAAACTAAGATATACATCCCATTGTAAAAACCCCCTGTATCTATGGCTTCATTTTGCTATTAAGCCTAATTAAGCAAAAAATAAATTAAGAAAGGCATTTTTTCAAAGAAGTTTACACTAGTGGATCACCTGAGGGATGGCTATTTTAATGCTAGTTCTACAGATATAATATATATGCCAGATCAATTAGGGATTGGACTGTAAATATAATTATATACAATATATTTCAGGATTAGTTGATGTTTACGTATTTTCATTTGTTTTGGTGGATTGGGAATTTAACACATAATTTTTCAGTAATTTCCCTGTCACATTTAATGCCATAAAATCAATAAAGAAATCATATATAATAACAAATGGGAATTGCCACTTGCAAAGCTGTCATGGTAAGAACATGCAGTATTACTTAATCATAAATTCATAGTATATAAATGCATAGTTCATTTTTCCCTTCAGAGGCACTAGACTGATTAGATTATACCAAATCATGGACTGATTGCTTGCCCCATTTTATTTTTAAGTTCAGGGAAAGCATTCAGTGTAAAACAAACAAATAAAAAGGCACAACCCAACAAACCAAAAAAAATATAACCTTGTTTGTCCTGTAGTCTTAAGGAAAAAAATTGCCTTGCTTTCTCTAATAGATCTCAGTTGTGATACTCTACTCACTCTCTTCTCCCTGGGTGAGCTTTTATCATACTGATATTAATACAAATTCTACTTAAAGCTTTTAAAAAACAAAAGCAATGATAACCACCTTGAAGTTTTGAGAATTCTCCACATCCTTTAATCTAGTCCCAGATGATTTTTTAGCATAAATGTAGTTTTGAAGATACAAATTTTGGTTCAGAAGATCTATGTAAAGGAATGTTGATTAAATGCAAATATAGCTTTGACTGCAGTATTATGAATACAGATGAATTAGGACAATCAGTTAATCTCCTGTAAGGGCTTTAATCTATACAGAGTGTCGCAGGGGGAGACAAAAGGGAGGACCCAAATGGGCAAGGGGGGAACCCCGGGAGCAGGAGTCTGGGGAAGAACAGGGAGAAAAAAGCAAAAGTAAAAGGGAACACTCACCTGCAGCGAGACCCCTGGCGAAGTGGGAACACTGCGAGGAGCCCGCGCGAATCATCAGCCACGCCTTCATACAGCTGTGGCCGGCTGGTGACGTCAGCGGTGATCACCGGGTGGCAGAAATAAAGCGAGTGGCCAGCAAAGAGGCGGGGGGATGGATGCCGGCAGAAACCGCAGCCAGAGGGGTCTCCATTAAGCTCTGAATGGAGTGAGCAGGGCCGGAAGCGGTGTTCCCCAGCAGGGAAGCATCCGGCTCCTCGTGCGGTGAGCCAGAGGCTGCTGGCTGCGGCGAAGCTGACATTGCACTAGGAGCAGGAGCTCCCGTGTGAAGAACAGAAGAACAGGACGGTAGAGCCCGGAGGGACCCTAATACCAGCGGCCACCGTGGAGGAGTGGGAGGGGCTGACAACCTACCCTGCATCCAACCAGGTGGGACGGTGGAGGGCCTCAGGTAGCCCAAAGATATAGGAGCCAGAGCGGTGAGGGAGAGGAAGCCCAGGGAAGCCACGGGGTCCCACGACCACGTGGGGAGCCTAGGATAGTCCCATAAAAGTCAGGGGGAGCAGGTTTTCTGTGATTGGGCCTTAGGGGCCGGATGTGAGTACCAAGGGGTACTTCTGGGTGTGTCAGGAATGCTCTTTTCTTTTGGGGTTTTGTTGAGATCTAGTTTGTGTTTCCCACTTCTGGAGGGGTTGAGGATCAGTCCACAGGGGGAGGCCCGATAGTGGTGTGAGCCTCAGGATCAGGGTTAACAGGAATGTCAGCGTGCACGAAAACCGGGGAGACACTAGGGGCCCATCACTCAGGAGTTTGGCCACAAGAACAACAGTGACCTGCCAGGCTGAGTATAAGGGTGAGGTAGAGGGGAGGTGGAGCCTCACAGAAGACCGCCAGAGAGACAGTGCACCCTCGGGGGAATCTGAATGGTCCCAACCCTGCCCACTGTATTAAGATTCAAAGTCATGGCAGGTGAGATAGGGGAGGACCACGTCGGGAGTAAACATCTACTCAACGGGCCACCTGGGATAACAAGGCGGACGCCATCATCTATCTGGACCAAAGCCGCCCGGGACAAGATGTTCGAGGCCAGGCGGGCACACAGAGTTTGTCACATTCCAGGAAACATCCCAAATCTCTCAGATTCCTCCCAGAGAAGAATGTAGAGCCTACTTCTGCTACTTGGAAGTTAACAGGCAGTTTCTCAATCCTAGAACTAGAGAAGTAGGGGTGGGAAGGACCTCCAGAGGTCATCAAGTCTAACCTCCTGCCTGAGACAGGATTCTCTGTCTCCAAATATCCCATACAAATCCTTGTCTAACCTATTACCAAAACAACACTGTCAACCCCATTACACAGCCACAAGGCACAGCACTCTACTCTGTGAGAGAGAAAGCAGGGGAATAACATTGGCCAGTAACCTGCTGTTGCAAGGGTTGTTAAAAATGCTCAAGGGATCCAATGAAGAGGACCATGCAAAAACCTCAGTCTGTACCTGTTTCATATGGGGTAAAATTCCTTCCTGACCCAAATGTGGCAATTGTTCTGATCCTGAACGGAAGGGCAAGACTGTAGCTAGGAACATTTAGATTTCAGTGCCAGCAGAAGCATTAGCACATCCCAGTCAAAATCCCCAGCTTTGTCTACAGCTAACACCCATGCTTATGAGAAAGGTTCAAAAAGCAAACAAACAAACAAACAAACCCTGACACATGTAACGACAGAAGGGGAAAAAAATTCCTTTCTGGCCCCATGTAGCAATCAGTAAAGCCCAGAAGCATGGGAGATAGGGAAACACCCATAGTAGAACATAGGCAAACCAAATCATCCTTTTTCAATGCTTATCCAGCCTCTTCTAGAACAGCTTCAGTGATAGAGAATCCACACCATTCCTCGATAGTCTATTCCACAGCTTCACTGCCCCAACAATTAAGTTTTTCCCAATATCCAATCTAAACCTACTTTACTACAACTCCAATCCACTGGTCACATGCCCTGGTCTCTACAGCAAGAGAGAAAAGGTGTTCTCTCTCTTCTTCATGGAAGCCCTTTAGATATTTAACGACTGCTATCATGTCCCCTCTTAAGCGTCTTTTCCACAAGCTGAATGTGCCTGTTCCTTAAACCTCTGCTCATATGGCGTTCCTTCCAAGCCCTTTATCTTTTTTGTCTTCCACATCTGGATCATCTCTAACTTCACCATGTCCTTTTTAAAACGTGGAAACAAAAACTGCATACAATACTTTAGATGAGGTCTAACTATTGCCAAGTAAAGGGGCATTATCACCTCCTGTGTCTTGCATCTGATGCGCCTATTGATGCAGTCCAACCCTGCATCCACTTTTTGTGTATCTGCATCACACTGAAGAATTATATTTAGTCTGTAATCTCCCAGGACTCCTAGATCCTTCTCCCCAGTGCTGCCATCCAGCCAGTTGTCACCCATTTTATAAGTGTCTTTCTGATTATCTTTCTGAGTTGCATGCAGCACCTTGTATTTGTTAAGACAGAACTTCATCCTGTTAGCTCCAGGCCAGGTTCCCAATCTTTCAAGATCCTCCTGAAGTGAGCTTCTGCATTCTCAATCCTTCCCAGTTTCATGTCATCTGCAAATTTGCTCAAGAAGCTCTCCATTCCAGTTTCAAATCATTAATAAACATGTTGAACAGCACCAGCACCAGAACATACCCCTGTGGGGCTCCACTCAACACCTCCTGCTCTTGGCTCTATTTATAGTTACCCTTTGTTTGCAGCTATTGAGCTAGGTGTTTATCCACATCATAGCAATTTTGTCTAACCCATTCTAACCCATATTTCTCCAATTTGTTTATGAGAAGATCATGTGGTACTTTGTCAAAAGCCTTGCTGAAGTCCAGATACTGTATATCCACTGTGTTCCTCTCATCCATCCAAGTAGTTACCTTGTCAAAAAGGGAGATCGAGTTTGTTTGGCACAACACGTTCATAATAAATTCATGCTGGCTGCTCATGATCAGTCTTTCCTTCTTTAGAGGCTTACAAATGAATTCCTTATGATGTGCTCCAGTAACTTCAGGGTATTAAAGTGAGATTCCCTGGTCTACAGTTCCCCAGATCCTCCTTTTTGCTTTTTTTTAAAAAGAGGAACGTTATGTTGGCTCTTTTCCAGTCCTCTGGTACCTCACCTGTCTCCCATGACTTTTAAAATATTACTGCCAAGGGCTCTGAGAGCTCCTCTGCCATTCCTTCAGTAACCTGGGATGAAGTTCACCAGGCACTGCTGACTTCAATTCATTCATGCCCATCAAAAGCTTTCCAACTGTTTCTTTTGTCTGTCTGGATCTTTTCTGCTTGAGCCATAACAGATCTTTTTTAAAAGATACCAGACATCTCAAGCATCATGCAGAAAATACTTGATGGGCTGATGGCAGATCAGGAAAGCTTTCCCTCTTAGTCAGTATACTGCTCGTTGGACTACATCTCAGGCTTCCTTTATTAAGTAGATCGAAGGAGATGATGATTACAATGTCTGATTCTGAATTTAGAATCTACTAATTCTCTTTAGCCAACACTGAATTAGGTCTCATACCATAATTAGATTAAATGATTCTAATAAAATTAAGAAGTCTACACCACTGAACTCAAAAGATTTCTGGACTTCAAATATATCCAGATGACTTTTAAAAAATGTATCAATCATTCAGCTAATAAGTATCATTTGTCTTGGCTCATCCCAATACCAAGAAATCAAATTAGAATACTATAAGCAAAGCAGGCATTTCCTGTACAGCCAAAGGTAGGAAGTGCTAGAATTTCATAAGAAAGCCTTTTTTTCCAACAGATTTTCAGTTAACTTGCAGCCTCAATAAATTCAAGGAGTTGAAGAAAAAGAAAAGGTTTGATAAGCATCCAAACTGTAGGCTTTTCATCCAAAATAAAAGTGATTTTTTTTGTTTAGTTTCACCTATATAATAATATGCTTTCTACCTGAAACATGGACATTGGAACAGTAGTGGGTTCTTAAGTATGGTATTACTAAATGGGAGAAGAAAAACTAAGAACTGTTTTGGGGACAAGGATGTCATGTTTAATATAACCTTGAGATACCAAATGAATCTTAAATTTAAAGTATCCCAGGGGACAAGATTGGCTGAGTCCAGACATGCAGGCATGGATTTTCTGGTAGCAAAACAAAGCATCAGGGAAAAAAGCAGCACAGAGCACATGAGAATAACATGCACTGGAAAAACGGGAAGCATGGTCCTCTAGTGAGATGCTCTGCCTGCCGGCCACAGCATCTCTACTGTTGCATTTGTGCCCCTACTGATCCAGCATGTCAGGAGCTAGGAGGAGCTGGACAAGGGCAACTTGCCCAAAGCAGGACAATTAGTCTCTCAGCAAAACGCATTGTGCAGGGACATGTGCTGAGGCACAAAATGGTGGCACAAATCTGTGCCACTACAAGCACACACCCCTGCACATCTGGGCGTGGCCATAGTGTTTTAAAACCTGTAGATAAGAGTGTAATACCTTTAAGAATGTCATGAGTTTAAGAAAGTTGGTATATTTTAGATTAGCTTTGTATCCAAATCAGAGTTATACTCACAAATCCATATGAATACTGTCAAAACATAAGGAAGCAGTAAATACCTAAACTCCTGCTCCTGTAATCCACATCTAAAGTTTTTGGCATTTCCAATTTGCATTATCCTCTACCCCAAGGTTTTAGCAAGCAACTAGAGTGTCAAAATGCTAGGAGGAGGCTCTTCACAGCTTCTTTTTAATGTGTCATGGAAACAGCAGAGGGATACTTCCACAGCTCTTCTCTGCTTCTTTTAAACTCAGTTGAAGCTGTTGGGAATTCACCACTTAGGAAAGACTAGCAGGTGCCTAAATATGAATTTGTGGGTCATATTTAAGGATGCCTTTCTTTAAAATTTTGAACTTTATTTTATAGAGGAAACCCTATATTTTAAATATTTTAAATAACTAAAACCTATCAGTACTACTGCAATAGAAATCACTCAAGCTCAGTAAGAAGGAAGGATATTATAATATATAACTTTAATAGTTTCTTTAGTATTAAGATCTCATCCAGGACTAAAATGGGAGTATAAACTCAGTGACAGGAATTACCAGCATAAGGCTTGCAGATCAGCTCTTGGCTTTCATTTAGAACACAACTAAGGCTGTGGTTGGAGATTCATGCTAGCCTTATTTAAACTAAACAAATTTGGGGGCTAACAGAGATAGATGTTTATTTTGTTAAAACAGATAACATCTTATAACCTTCATTAGAAGCCTAGAAGATAATCTACAATTTTGATAATGCTTGAAGTAGCATCTTTCATAAAATTATACATACCTTATTACAGCAAGATACCAGTCAAGACAATTATGAAAAAAATAGGATGTGATTATTCAGGTTTCTCTAAATATAGAAAATTACTTTTGTACTCTGCGAACATTTTTTAAGTCATGAGGCAGTGTACTGGGCCATTATGATATGTTACAGAACTAGTCTGATTGCTTCAGTGCACTCATTATACCATCTGTTCGTAAGACTGTAAATAATTGGCTTCCATGGATGATATTAGTGTATAACAGAAAGTAAAGTTTGCCTCTAATTCCCAAGGACATTGTTTTAACCAGTAATCTGATCTCCAGACAAGGAAGTGTCAACATCCATCAACTGGGAACACAGTAGTGTGTACTTGGCTGGAGATTCTATGAAACTAGTTAAGTCTAATGTGACACCTACAGTAAGCCATGTGCACTGGAAAATGGCCAAAGTTTAAGGCAAATGCAAAATACTGGCATGAGCATGATATTATACAATGCAATGTTGCAAAGCTATTAAAATGTAGAGTGGCATTTGATACTTTTATTATTAAAAAACATTCTTTGTCAGTTAAAACAACACAATTTTTAATATCAGAAAAAAAGATGAAGACATTTAAACACATTTACAAAAAAAATGCTTAAAATCACTATTTTCTGGCAGGTTGTCAATGGTATTTTATTTTCCTTGGTGTTTGCTACTTGGCTGAATTATTATGTAGTTAGTAAATTCATTTATTTTATTTTTGGTTGATTGAGTTCATTGATTAATTGGTGGATTACGCTTGATTAAGTCTAGTTTGTAGTTCTTTTTGTTAAAGAAACCAGAGAACTTGAAGTATGATACAGTCTGATGATCAGTATACTGACTGAAAGAGAAAGCTTTCTAGATCTGCCATCAGCTCATTAAAATTATTTACCATGTGGGCCCTATCAAATGACCTTACTTCTGCCTCACTTTAGCAATCAGCTAGATTACAAATTTGATTGTGTGCTTACCCACATAGTTATTATTGTTGTTGGTCTTATTGCGGTCTTTATAAAATATTTCAGGGATTAAATTGTCACTAAGAGATTATATGACTGAAGTCTTAATTATACATGTCACTGTTGCTTCTCTTCTAGACCACAACAATATAGACTACCTTTACATGAAACAATTAGTCCTTAGGAAACTAAAACTAATATAAAATGAATCAGCATGCTTCCTTTGCAATGTGTGAGCACATTAAATCTATCCTTTCACTACAGTTGCTTTATCTAAAAGATCAATTCAAAGTCTTAGTCCTTATTTTCAAGGCACAACGTGATCTCAGTTTAGGATAGCTACAAGATCACTTAATGCTGCAGAATGAGAAATGTGGCTGAAGAACCCAGTCTCTGAAGCTCAATGGAGCTGTCTACATAAAAATAAATCTCTTTGGCATAGAGAGAGAATTTCCTTAGGAACTGGTGCAAGATTTTAGAGAAGTCCACAAGGAGTGGCATAGCAATCTCATTGAGTACTCAGGGTTAGGGAGGCAGGCAGCAGCATAGGTAAAGGGAAAGAAAGTCTTACCTGTCGGGGTTGCTGCTGTTACTGCTGTGTCAACAGTGTCAATTCCTGTGGCCAAGCTTCCTCAGAGCAGATCATGGTGTCCTGTTCACTTCCTCCCCTCCACACAATGTGTATGTATTGGAAGCACAGGTACACCTACTCTTGTAACAGCTCCCTGAAAGTCAGGGAGAGCAGCATGGTACTTACCTCACTCATCCCCACACCCCACAAATACACTACTGGGTGTGGTAGTGCACTGCCTGGCTCCTGTGGTCAGCCAGTGGTAGCACAGGGTTTCCCTGCCATAACATATACTCCTAGGAGGGAGGGGAGCACCACTCCATTTGCCCAATTCACCTGCCCCCACCCCCTTTCCTCCAGATCATAGAATCATAGAAATCATAAAATCATAGAAACTTAGGGTTGGAAGCGACCTCAGGATGTCATTTAGTCCAACCCCCTGCTCAAAGTAGGACCATCCCCAACTAGATCATCCCAGCAAAAGCTTTGTCTATCCAAGTCTTGAAAACCTCCAAGGATGCACTACCTCTCTGAGTAACCTGTTCCAGTGTTTTACTACCCTCCTAGTAAGAAAATTATTCCTAATATCTGTAAACTTCCCTTGCTCCAGCTTGAGACCATGGCTCCTTGTTCTGTCATCTGAGAACACTCTAGCTCCATCCTCTTTTGAACCCCCCTTCACGTAGTTGAAGGCTGCTATTAAATCTCCCCTAAGTCTTCTCTTCTCCAGACTAAATAAGCCCCCTTCCCTCACCCGTCCTCAGAAGTCATGTGCCTCATCCCCTTCAACATTTTTGTTGCCCTCTGCTGGACTCTCTCCAATTTGCTTGGTATGACACTGTGCTGCCCAACTCCTATGGCTGACTGGGGACAACACAGAGCTTCCCTTGCTGCAGCAAAGATTTCCAAGGGGAGGGTTAATGGGGTGAGGGATCCTGGTGCTCCCTCATAGTCAACACCCAGAGTGGGTGCCCCACTCACCTCATCCTAGCTATGCTACTGCCTAAAAGATCTAGGAACCACCACGAACTTTATCTTCACTTTCATGTTCAAGCCAGTCTACCTTGACCTTGCCTTCACTAATAAAAATTATAATGTAATACCTTTGGGGATAAAAAATAATCTATATCCAATTGTCTCAAAGGAAGAAGCAAGAAAAGAAGTGGGGGAAAGCATATGATAGAGGCAAATCATATTACTCAATGCACTACTGAAGGGCACAAAGATAACAGAGTGGTATAAGACCTAAATAGATAAGAAGTGCTATTCAGATATCTGGATTAACTCAACAGTGAAGGACGTATTAACATTTCTACTTAAATTATAATTAAAAGCTGCTTTATAAATTGCTGGTTGAGTTCAGTCTCTGAATTTGTCAAAAAAACTCTTCAAATGCCAACTCACATTATCTATGAATCTGCTTGAAGTTAAGTTTGATTATCTATCTGGGGTTGTCAAACAGACCAGAACTCAGTTTAAGATAGAAGGAAGCTATTTTAAAATAATTGTGTGATCTTAATACAAAGAAAATAGAGAAGAGGTAGAATTAATTTTCAACTGAAGTATTAGAATCTAGTAGTATACATTTATTTAAGAAAAAAATGAATCCCTATATGGGAATCTAGTAAGTTAACAAGTTATCAGAGAAGAAAGGTTGGCTTGGTGGTATCTTTTATTAGACCAAGGGTTACCATATTTCCAGGTCCAAAAAAGAGGACACCTGTCACCAGTGGTGGTAGGGGGAGCAGGGAGAATATGGGGGGGGGGGGGAAGTGGCCTGCCCCTGCCTATTCTGTTGCCCCTCACTGACAAGCCACACAACCCCAGCCTTGTTGCTGCCCCTCACTGTGGACCCACTAACCCAAGCCCTGCTAGTGCCCCTCACTCCCAAATAGCAGTGCCCTGCCCCCATGCCTTGCTGGTGCCCCTCACTCCTGACCCGCAGCCCCCTGGCACTACCAGTGCCCTCCACACCAAACCCATGGTCACCTGTGCTGTCCCCCATGCCCCTCACTCCTGATCCATAGCCCTCTGCCCCCCTCCCAGCCCTGGAGGTGCCCCTCATTCCTGACCCGCAGCCCCCTGCCCTGCCCTGCCCCCCAGCCCTGCTGGTGTCCCACACTCTGGACCCACAGCATCTGCTTCCCAGCCCTACTGATGGCACTCCCTCCTGACCTGCAGACCCCTGCCCCCCCAGCCCTGCTGCCTAAGCAGCTCCCGCATTGTGCGCACACCCACACTCTCTCTCTCTCTCTCCCTCTACGTTGCTGAAGCCTGCACACGGAGCATGTGACCCCTAACAGCCAATCATCTTGCACGCTGCTCCCAGCCCCAAGCAGCCAGCCCAGGAGAACAGAAAACCCAGACATTTACTCTTATTTTAATAACCCACCCAGACACAGCACAGGGGTCCAAAAAAGAGAACATGTCTGGGAAAACCCGGACAAATGGTAACCCTAAACTATGCCATTGGGAGAAGCATTAGACAAGCTTTTGGGAACAAAGTGCCTTTCCTTAGGTCTGGGAAAAAAGCAGATGTAGCCTAAGCTATATAGCCCATAAAACAATTACTTTACAATAAAAGGGATATCAGTCAGCTCTATGTTTATAAGCTGCTAACTGCACAATTTTTTTAAGCGTTATGTTTATTACATTATTAGGCAAGAGGCTTTTAATTATATCTTAGTTTCATATGAGTGCATGTTTCTTCACCCATCTGCAGTATAAAATATTTTGTTTGCTTATTGCGGGGGCGGGGGGTGGTTTAAAAGTTTGTATGACAGAAATGGCAAACTAAGAAGTCAACACACTGAATTCCTAGTAGTTATCAACTTTAATGAATATGTTAGGTATCCAAGTAATTAGAAATGAAAACCTTTATATACAATTCCAGAAACAAACATGTTTATTTGAAAAAGTTAAAGTTCCTAGTTGACAACATTAGTGTCACTTATCAGCACATTTAAAAAAAAATCCCAAGCATTTAAAAACAAGGGTATGTCTCGTTAAGCCCATCACAGAGATAGAAAAAGAGCTCTTCTCATAAAGACCTCCAGACGATAATCCAGGCTGTGCTTTGTACTTTTTTATCTGCAGATCTCACAGGCTTTACAAAGGTGGTTCACATTATTACCCTCATATCAGACAGTCTAAATAAAGAGATACAGTGGAAACAAATTGTTTCAGAAGAACAGTAGCCAAATAGATAAGATATGGGCCTAACCAACTAAAAGGTCAGGGAACTATTGTTCCTAATTCTATAACAGACTTTCTATGTAACCTTTTACACAAAAGTCTAAGCTCTCTTGGTGAAATCCTGGCTCTGTTGATATCATTCCAACTGACATCAATGGGCTAGGACATCACCTTTGGTTTTTCACCCCATCTGGAAAATTCCTAAACAGGGCCCCTTTTATCTGTGGCTTTTCCAGTGTTTACCTGGACAACCAGGTGAATTTGGAGTAGGGTTTATCAAATTCTGATTCCTACATCTTGTTTATTGGGGGTGGGAAAGAGTATAAGCATGTTTGAGTTTATAAGAGTAGGATGACTACTCAGTATTTCTATGTCAATTTAACCAATGTAGACTTTTCTACCTTTACAGGTCAGGATAGGGTAGGGACGTGCATATATTTACAGAGAGTTTCAAAAGGGGAATGTTTCAAAAGGGCAACAGCTGTTATGTTCTAATTGCTGCATGTGGACAAGCTGGGAGCAAGATAAATATAGCAAAACCTCTCCAACTTTAAGTATACTTTGTCCTGTATTAAAGTTGGAGCACTTTGGCTATTACTTCTAAAGTCCATATGTAAAAATTAAAACATAACAGCTGCTACCATTTTGAAACATTCCCCTTTTGAAAAATTCTCCAAATGTGTATGTGTCCGTATCCATAGCCAGTCCTGCTCCAAAATCCTTTCAGTAGAAGAAACCTATGTTTGGAAATTCTGTTCTACCAACTACTATTTGTCTATGCAGTCTGACGTAATTAACCAGTATATTGATTAAATATTATTTAATATAAACAGTAGTCTATTATTATATTATTAATTAGACATTTATAACATAGTGTGTGAATTGTATAAGATAGACTCCAGCCTGGAAAATCTTTATTTTCTATCTTCCTCCCCCCATAGCAAATGCTAGTCAAAGTACTGCTGTTAGCAACTTACATAAAATACCTTCTGGAAAACATCTTGTGTTCATTATGGATTAAGATTCATGCTGTAGTTTCAGAAGTAAGGCATGACAAAAGTTTAGTTTGCATTGTTTTCCTCAAGCATTTTCCTGTGCCATATTTGATTTAATTATCAGTACAGTAGTTTTACTATCATTTTTGGAGAGCATGTTAAAATATCCTTTTTCTTAAAGTCAACATATTTTACTGGAATGCACATATTTTAAATGATAGGCAAAAAGCTGTTTAATTATTTTCTGTTAAAATATTTTCAATGTCTAATGGATTCTGGCCTTGCTTAATCTCTTGACAAAAACCTCATAAATTACAATACTCTTTTAATAATCACAGTGTATTTCTTTTACTCTTAGGATGTTACCATTAATGGGAATTTTGGTCACACTTTTACAGGATTTAATTCAGTTTTAAGGCCGCTATTTTCTGTTAATTAAATACCAATTGATTATTTAAAACACCTGTGCTGTGTTTTAATATCTGTATAGCAGATGTATATGCTTTAATCATTGATAACTATGTTTTGAATGATGCATTAACAAAATAATTCTAAGGCTTTTTAGGCCCTGAGGTTTTTTTGGAGTTACATGATGTGCCTACCCTAATGAGAAAGACAGAAAACAAACAAGAAGCAATGCAAAGCAAAGCATATTGTGGTATATCAGACGTCATTTCTTTCTCTTCAAATTTAGTATACTATTGACTAGGACTAGCAAGTGTTTTATGGCCATACAACTTTAAGGTGTTTGCTACCCTGGTTGGCTAGCTTCTTATATTATCAAGGGCCAATGCAGGAACCCTTGATAAAGCTTAATCCAAAGGCCATTTAAGTGATCTGGAGTTTTTTCAATTCATTCAGGAGGCTTCAGTGTGGCTGAAACAGCACAAGAAGGTTCTGCTGCCTCAGCTTCCAGAGATTGATTTGGCATGTTGAGCTCACTACAGTACATGCTGAGATAACAATAGCAAAGCAAGCATTTCCATAACATTGTGGAGAGCAGAAAAACCGTGCGCATCTGGAGAAGTAGGATGTTGCTTACAGAAACTTACACCTTTCTGAACAACTTATGTCTTTAAAGTGCTATCCTGCTCTGCCTTGTGCAAGCACTTTTCTGATGGATGTATGATGGGCACTGTTAATTTGTCAGAACTCCCTCAAGTATAAGGGCATGCTCTAGGGTGGCTAACCTGTAGCATGAGTACCACAAGTAGTCAGCAGGCTCTGTGTGTGACTTTTAACAGATCAGGGAAGGAACAGGCAGCACAGCAGTAGACACAGCAGAAAATGGAGTGGGACATCAGGTAGGGAGGACAGGGCAGGAAACGGAATGCAGAGCAACAAATTGATGGGCAGAGGAGGGGAAGCAGTGGCACTTAAGAAAGGTGTAGGGCTAAACTATGGCATGCCTGCCAAATCACTGAGCCACCACTGTTCTGGAGTGTACCTAGCCTACATTAAGTGAACCTTCCCAAGTAAAAATAAAGGATGACCAAGTGGTCCATTTTGCCAAAGATCAAGAGATCTCTAATGTATACAGAAGTGAAACAATGGTACGTATCCTCACTAACAGAATGGCTAATCTGCCTTAGATCAGTAATGTTGGAATTGCCAGTTCATTTTTAGGTTATTACTATCATTCGAAACAAAAGATAAACCCAAATAATTCTACTGCACAGTGGAATGCACTATCCAGTTTTCAGTAGTTTCCTAGTTAATTTCCCATCTTTGAAATGATGGTTTCCAACAGTGAATATTTTTTAATAGATGTTTGTGTCCAGAATGCAGAAAAGTGTAGGAGAAAGGAAAGTTATGCCAAAATACCATTTGTACATCAGCCACTGTTTTAATCTGCTCTGCCAGATTTTTTTTCTGTCATATTCCTGCCATTGTTCTGTGTATTAAAATACCCTGGTGGTTGGTGGAAGGGGGGGGGGGGGGGTAAAGGGGACAGATGGAAAGATTGGGTTTGTGTATGTTGCTATAACTAGGGCTCTGCCTTACAACTGAAAAGGAAGAAAAGAAGAGCATAGTTTTCAGTAGACACTGGGTTGACAAGCCTGATGACTGAAGTCCTTGTTTACCATTAAAATAGAGAACAAAAAGACAGTGATAGTGAAGGCTTCTGCATTTTGGTCTGCCAGCAATCCCATTCGAAAGGGACCAATGCCGGGGTGGTCCAGTCTTTATGCTCATTCAGTTGTTGATGTCCCTGCTGAGCTTGCTGACCAGTGCCAACTCTAATGGCTTTTTTTGTGATGTGTCCACTTTCCCATTAAATACTGGACAGAGACCAAAATGCTATTTCACACAATCCATTAGAGATTACAACAAATTCAGCTACTTACCAGCAAAGGTTTGTATCAGTGCAGCACTGAGAGGTGAAAAGATGTGTTTTCCATAATCAATATCTTGAGCCACCCAGTCTTACCTTTACTTCTGCTAACAAACCCAGTGCTTTGATTATATTGCCTTTTAGGCACAATGCATTCTGGAATTCAGAAAGACAGGAATTGGCTTTAATCAGTTTTCATACCAGTCACTATGGCCTAAATTGTGGCTTCAAGTATAATCCTAAAACATGCATGTTGAGCAAACTGTAGGATCTCAAATTTAGCCTTGGAAACTGTTGTACTTCAGTGGGGCCCATAAGGCACAGCTCTTCAAGTTTCACAAAGGGTGACATGTCCATGTGTTGAGAGGGAAGTAATCCTCCATCTTTTACATAGGTGTTGTATTCTCCTTTAGCATGCAGCTAAGTCTGATGACTAGTACAGATGGGAATGGAGTCTCCTCCTTACTGTCTGTCTCTCTCTGTCACTAGCTCATAGCATCAGGGTACACATTTCAGTGTTTCAGCACCAGGTTGGGTATGATGGAAATGTGGGAGCTTTATTGTTCCCTACTGTGGGCCACAACTACATTCTAGATCTTAAGCAGTTGAATGACTAGATTTCTAAGGCCATCGACCCATTTAGAAAACAACACAATTTGGTTGTGCTGTGCTCTTTAAAGTTGAGTAATTTCTCTGAGATGTCTACACCATAGCCTGGCTGGACCCTTCCCAAGTATGCCCTGCTCACATGATTCTGCTCACATGCTCCAAAACTGGAAATACTATGGTGAAGACATGCCCTGGGAAACCCTGGTGTAAATGGGAAACTTGCTGTGAAGATACTCTGAATTTAGTTTGTCTGTCACTCACAATCTTGAAGGATTTCTTATTTTAGCATGATTCACCGTATCTTTGTTAGATATGTGTACATTCCTGGATGGAAAAATTATAGCTAAAGTTAGGCAGAATCCATTTCTGATGTATATCTTATTCTGCTTACTGGATTCAAGACAAAGCTCCACTTGAAAGTTTGGAAATTAGGTATTATCTCTGCTTCCCTGGACTGAACAATAATAGGTTCTTCATACCGCAAGATAAGCAGAGAAAAACCAAGACGCTCTTTATCAGTAAGAAATACTCTAAGAACAATACATGCACATTCAGGTAGAAATAAAGGATGATTTCATTTTTACTAAAATATATTTTTTTAAACCTTTCTCAAATCTATCACAAAAATATTAGTATTCAGATAAATATATTCTTCCAGTAAAAACAGTTGAATCACCCATGCTTCCTAATATGATTTTGTCGCAGCAATGACCAGCTTCCAATGAGTATATTTCTTTGATATATAATGGTACAGATAAAACACTGCTACTGTGCATGGAGCTTGTTAGTCATATCCTGATGTGCTAGTGATGGCTCAGAGAGATAAGAGAGAAAGAAGGGAAACATGGGTGATCAAACAGTCATTTGGTCACAGCAGTGATTTTATACTCCCTCACTCACACACAAACACCTACACCCCTACTCCATTTCCTTCAAAGCTGAGTGATTTCTGACACAACATGTAACACAATAATAATGGGGGAAAATACTGTTTACCTTGAAACAAAAACAAGATGTTTTTTTCAAATCTGAATTGAAGTATGCAGTATTATAAAGGAAGTATTTGCAAACAGCTATGTAAGTAAGGCTGAGTACACTTTCACTATAGAAAAAAGATGTCTGCTACTGGCTTCTGCCTGTTTTATGTCCTGCCAATACTAGGTTTGCACTGGGTGCAGAAAGAGCTCAGAAAAAAACAGAGACACCAAGAATGTGCAAGAAATACTATCTACAACAGAATGTTTTAGTGTATGCATGAATATAATGCTGTAATTCCTGTCAACTCTCCAGTGATCACTTATCTCTCAGGTTCCTAGTAGAGAGAGATATCATAGGCACTGGTAGAAAACAGCCAGATGCCTAAGAATTAAGGACTATATCTATAAAGCATTTCCTCTAAGGAATGCTAAACATTTTCCTATTGAGGTTTAGTAGACACTGTTGAAAAGATTCTTGCCTCATTTCAGTGACATACTAAAGCATAGCCTTGGCCTTAAGTGCACAAATGGCCCCCATTGTCTTCAGTGGACGGTTGAAGACTTGCTTGAAATGCCTCATGTACGCAGAACTTGGCTGGATATCTCAAAAGATTCTTATTTCCTTGTGTTTATTTTCAGACTAAAGATACCAACCTCAAGAATAGCCTTTCCACCTAGCCATAGCTTGCCCTAATGACATTCACCTTCTGTTTAAAAATTGCTTGCATCCTCCTCTGTTCTTAGCCATTATTCCTGATATCCCACTGAAGTGGAGTCACTGTTTTGCTTCCCCCAGGCAGTCTTGTCTTTCGTTCCTCTTCACTTCCCAGCATTTTGCTTCCCTACTATGCACAGCCAATACAGAGTTGTAGTTCTGTCCATCCAGCACATCTCTAGCTACTAAACATCTGCCAAACTGCCTGCAACTTCATGATGTTCCTACCCACATCTTAAGGCTCATTCTGTTTCCCCAGCTCTCCAGTTGTCATTTTCCTTGTACATATGACTTCCTCCCTATCTCTCTTAAGAACTATCTACAAGACCCATGCCTTTTAGGCCTGGCCCTCATATGAGGAGCTTGTTAAATATGGACTTACTTCTAGAGGTGTGGTACTTTCTACTTTTTACCACAGCTGGAATTCTCACATGCAGAAGTATGAAATAATGAAAAAGTCAGACAACCTTTGTTAAGCCCCATAAATAGTTCTATCTTAATTCTGTTCAAATTTTGGCTGAAGGGATAGCTCCACCACCTGCATACAAAACGTGAGTTTTCAAAAGACGAGCACAGTAGTGCATCACACTGATTCATCAGCATGGAAATCAGAACTAAAACAGTAGCTTGCCAAAACAGGCATGTGTCACCATGTGATATCTTGAGAAGAAGGCATTTTAGAATATACAATGAAAGTGGTTTGTTAAGTGGTTTAACTATTGGTACTCCAAGAGCAGTAGATTGGCATAGTCCTAAAGACTGGATATTGCCTGGTCTGCAACGCTATCTTAGTCCTATTGATGCTGATGGAAGCATAATCCTCTAGAAATGGCCTGGAAGAGTGGCAAAGTCTCACTCAGATGCATGGTGATACCTGACTCAGAGGTTCCAGACAGGGCAAGGGCTGTGCATGGCCAGCCTTCACTGTTGGGGACTTCGCGGCAACCCAGACCATAGCTGTGGCAAAACACGCACTATATCACATATTATCCATGTCTGTCTGCTAAGTTCAGTGGTGGGCACAGGAACTGTGCATGGCCACTGAGGATGCCATCACATGGCTCGGCGATTATGCACACGCTGACTAACAGACTCAGATGCATAGGTGGCGGAGCGCCGGGGCTAAACTTTTGGCAGTGGCCAGCACCGCTTGGCGTGCAGCCGCTTCTCTGCCACCACGTACAGCATCAGTGCATGCTGGCACCTCAGTGGCCCTGAGGGAGGGAGGGGTGGGACTCAGGTGGGGTTCAGCCACCCCAAATAATATTTTCCCCCACTGGTTATGCTCAGATGTAAAATTTATAGCCTGTCTCAGTCTTTTGCCTCTACTAAGAAGTGGGGCCACATAAAATCTGGACTCTACCAATGCCACTTGTTTCAGAATCCCTTCCTCATACTGTTCCCACATGCTTTATACAGCTGTTGGATACTGTGTTTCTCCTTATGTTTCAGGGAGAAGACAATATCTGTTACAAACCAGGAAAGCCTGACAAATGAACAGGCTGAAAGCATGGGAGAATGTAAAAATTGCCATACTGGTCAGAAACAATGATCCTCTCTCTGACAAAGCAATGTACAAAAAACCCTCAAAACCTGTATAGGACAACTAGTAATGATCTTTCTGTAAGTGTGTTTTGATGCCTAACATATCACACTCAGTTAATATATGGCTTGGATCATGACAGTTTATATCCCTAAAGTAACAGTAAATGTTCTCATTAACAATATCATTCTTTAATCCTTTTTGAATTCTGCTATGGCTCTTTTTCTCAAGGAAGTCTTACAGTGAAGAGTTCCACTGCTCATTATGCATTGTGTAGAACTAGATTTCTTTTCATCATTGTTAAATTGACTGCCTTTCACTTTTGCTTGGTATCTCCAAGTACTTACTTTATGAAAGGGGTAAATAAGGCTACACAGTTTATCTTTTCTATTAATTATTTCAATACCTTTTAGAAGCTCACTTTGTCCCATAAGCCTGAGGTACAGTACAAAATTTTACCATAGATATAATAGAATCATCAAAAATTAGGGTTGGAAGGGACCACAGGAGGTCATTTTTTCCACCTCCCTCCTCAAAGCAGGACCATCCCCAACAAGATCATTCCAGCCAGGGCTTTATCTATCCAGGTCTTAAAAACCTCCAAGGATGGAGATTCCACCACCTCTCTAGGTAACCTGTTCCAGTACTTCAGCACCTTCCTAGTGAGAGAGTTTTTCCTAATATCCAAACTAAACCTCCTTTGGTGCAACTTGAGAGCATTGCTCCTTGTTCTGTCATCTGTCACCACTGAAAACAGTCTAGCTCCATCCTCTTTAGAACCACCCTTCAGGTAGTTAAAGGCTGCTATCAAATCCCCTCTCAGTCTTCTCATCTGTGGACTAAATAAGCCCAGTTCCCTCAGCTTCTCCTCAGAAGTCATGTTTCCCTGCCCCCTCACCATTTTTGTTGCCCTCTGTTGGACTCTCTCCAACTTGTCCACATCATTCTTCCTATAATGCCTGGACACAGTATTCCAGATATGTCCTCACCAATGCAGAATAAAGCAGAATAATTACTTCCCTCGATCCACCAACAATGTTCCTACTAATGCAGCCCAGTATGCTATTAGCCTTCTTGGCAACAAGGGTACACTGTTGACTCATATCCATCTTATAGTCCACTGTAATCCCCAGGTCCTTTTATGCAGAGCTACTGCCCAGCCAGTCAGCCCCCAGCCTGTACTGGTGCATGGGATTGTTCCTGCACCCTCACAAATATTTCTTTACAATGCAACCAGCTCTCCTGGACTCCTTTTCCCCTCGGACTGGCCTCCCCTGGGATTCCTGCCATAATTCAGTCTTCATTAACTGACTCACTGATGATCACTACTAGTCATGTTCTAAACAAACCATTCAAACATGTTCAATGTAGTATCAGTTAATTCATTTCCTGGAAGCTTTGCTGTGTTGACTGGCTCTAAATAACTCATCTCCATGCCTTTCTGTGCCTTTGATCATTAGATTCACCAGTCTCTTTTCTTTTTAATAAGTATCTAAGATTCTGTTTCTTGTGTTTGGATAGCCATGAATGAACACACTAATCAAAAAGAAAAATGGACTATTGATGTATATAAATCCATTAAGGATCACAGGATCATAGGAAAGTAGGGCTGTAAGGGACCTCACGAGATTTTCTAAACCAACCTGCTGCTCAAGGCAGACTCAACGCCCCTGGCTAAACAGTCACAGACAAAATCTATCCAACCCACTTTTGCAAATTTCCAAAGATGGAGATTTCACAACGTCTTTAGCTTGCCTGTTCCAGTGCTTGACTGCTAGTATAGTGAGCTAGTTCCTACTAAACTCCAACATAAATTTCCTTTGCTGAAATGTGAGTTCATTGCTCCTTGTCCTGTGGCTTAGAAAAAAAAATAAAGCTGATCTCCATCCTCTCAAAAACTCACCCTTCAGATATTTAAAGTCTGCTATCAAATTTCTGTTGGTCTTCTTTTCTCCAAACTAACAAACATTGTATTTAGATTACCCTTACCAAGGTTAGGTTGCCCTAAATGCTGAGGCATGCAGGCATTCACAGGGCTTAAATCCCCTTAAAAATGGTGCACCTGATATAAAGTTAATTCACATCAGTAGTGAATTAGCTTTAGATCCACCTGGGTAAATGCATTCTAAAATGGATTGACCCAATCTAATGACTGCTTGTATGTGTTCATAGCATAGACCTGGGGCTGGGAAAGCCCAGTCACTTGCCACAACCCTAGGGCTGTGTTGTTCCTATATCCCACCCCTACCCCAACCCTAGATGAGCCATTTTTAGCTCCCTGACAATCCTCCAGACCCCCCTGTGGTTCTGTCAGCCCCTTCTCCCCCCAGTTCTGCAAGCCCCTCCCCCCACCCCTCTCAGGCTGTTGACACCACTCCTTGCAGTAGAAAATGCTTCCTGCACATGCCACTCCCAGTTCAGGTATAGGCATCTTAAAGTAAACTACCTAAACAGGGTCTAATGAATGTTTGCTCACACCCTAAATAACACTTGTTCTTTTAACCTTTCTTCATAAGCCATGCTTCCAAGAACCCATATATTTTGTGCACCCCTCTGCTGGGCTCACTTCAATCTGTCCATAACCTTCTTAAAGTGTGGAACCCAAAACTGGACACAGTACTTTAGGGGAAACCAAATAGAGCAGAAGAATCACTTTACTAGGTTTGCAAGTGACACTCCTGTAGATACTACCCAGTATGCTGTTGGCTTTGTTTGCAACAAGAGTATGCTGTGGGTTCATATTCAGCTTATGGTCTACAGTATCCCCCAGTCCTTCTCTACAGTATGCAACCTAGTCAATCATTCCCCAGTCCATCCTTGTGCATGTAATTATTCTGTCCCAAGTCTAGGACTTTGCACTTGTCCTTGCTGAATCTTGTCTGATTGATGGCAGACCACATCTTCATTCTATGCAGGCCATTCTGGATTCTAGCCCTACCATCTGGAGTGTCTGCAATTCCACTCAACTTGATGTCATGTCTAATGTGAGTGAGTCGTATTCTCTCACTTTAGAACCATGCTGAGCTACTGAGACCACTCTATCTATCTATCTATCTATCTATCTATCTATCTATCTATCTATCTATCTATCTATCTATCTATCTATCCCACACTTGTCTGCCACACCTTGATGGTAAATATGTCTGGGAGGATGGATGCTCTGGCTTGGTGGTTCATCTGGTTCTGTCGCAGATCATCTGCAAGGCTCCAACTGTCCCTTTACCCTGCCCCTTTCCTCTTGAGTAGATGGTCACTGTGCTCCGTGGGTGTTAAGCGGAGCCTGTCTGGGTCTTTCTCAGCCTTCTGCTCCCAACAGCTGGTTCTATCTCTTTGTCAGTTCAGTCACTCTAGGAATATGCCCCTAGGCATACATAAATACACACATTATTATGTGCATTATATATTATTATAATGCAATCATACATACATTATTTCTCCAAGAGTCTTTGGAGATATTCCCATGAAGATCACCTTCCTTTGACCCTAGCTTTCCCAGTTGTTCCCTATTTGGAAATTCAGTCTGACTTCTTTCTTAACTATAACTCAAATCTCCAGGGAAGGATTTTCTCTTTTTCATGCTTTCCTCTTAGGATTCATCTCCAATAAGACAGAATTAAACCCACAAAAAAAACCTCTTAGTAATGGCTCTCAACCCAATTCTTACTATAGAGAACCGTGTTCACCAGTGAATCCCTTGGAGTCCTTCCCTCTCCTCCCGGGTATGCTCTGTCATAGACTTCATGCCTCTGCTCAGTTTCCCTCACTAGCATTGCAGATTAACCCTTTCCCTCAGCCTGGATGGCTCAGTTTCCCTCTCACTTCCCTCTCCTCCTGGTAGATGACTCGCTTTCTCTGCTTCACTTGCCTGAGGTTATGCCAATCATTTCTCACAGGGTTCTCTTTCCCCAGAATCCTAGCTTGGGTTCCTACAGGGATGATTTTCTGCATTACTCCCCCCATCCCAGTTTACTTATCTCTCCAGGAGGGGTGTTCCTCATTCAGTGTTATCCTGGTCGCAGCAGCTCACGAGGGTCTGGCATGGGGGCATTGCTCTTCAGGGGTCTCGCCTCCTGCAGTCTCCAGGGTTTTTTACCTGGAAATGCTGAATGCCATGCTTCCCTCAATGTTCTCCCTTTAAATGGCCCACTGCCTGCTGCTCTCTGGGTCGGTTCTCTGGAGTGCAGGTTCCCGTGCTTCCAGAATTGCCAGCAGCTATGACAAAGCATGCAGCTCCTGCATTCCACCCAAGTCCCTGGCCCCACATGGTATCTCTGCCTGGCACCATACCTCCTGGTCCCCTCTCCCTGAACAGGAGTCCCTGACACATGGCCCAGTGGGGCCCATACCTAAATTTCCATTCTGGCAGGGAAGGAGGGCTGAGAAACAGGAATGGGGTGGCCAGGCCAAAGCCTTTGCCAGGCAAAAGCTTCTTGTCTCTAGTACCCCCTACCTTGATGTTGGGGGCAGGTCAGGCCTGGCTGGGTTAGGGATTCGTTGCTTAGGAAGCAGAGCTGCTGCTGCAGGGGCACTGGCACTGGCACCTACTGTACAGAGGTACCAGCTTTCAGAGGGGCAGCTGAGGGACAGAGCCTGTACTAATTGTCTTTCAACTTTGAGAGAGGCCCCATAGGCCAGAGGGAATGGCCTGGCTGGCCGGATCTGGGCCGCAGGCTGTATTTTCCCAGGCCCTGAACTAGATGATCCTTGAGGTCCCTTCCAAGCTTCTGATTCAAGGACTGTTGGATCAGCCAGCCAAATCTGTTGCAATTACATGATTAGGGATGTTTTAGCTGCTTTGCCAATAACTGGTACTAAACTTTTGGCAGGGAACCATGTTCCATTACATTTTCTGGTGTGGTAAAGTACTGTTAACCAACAGGCCAGAACCACATTTTAATCTATTGCATAAGCAAGCAAATTATAATTAGAGCCAGTTACACTGATAACAGATTACAAAAATAGGTTACTATTTCTAGTGTGGATAGATTCTTTGTCAGATCTCTTTGGATATGCCCATATTCTTCCTTAATCCTTATTTATCTAAATAACTTTCTGTTACCTGCAATTTTTGCCTCATCAGAGTTCTCTTTCTCTTCAATTAATTCTTATATTAATCAACACTCATCCTTTGAAATACAGCACTGCTAGCATTTCACTATATTGAACCTATTAATCCTTAATCCTTAGTTTTATGCCTTTTAGCTAGAATGTACCTGTCATCCTAGGAAAATAAGGAAATGCAGAAGAAAAAATTCAGATTTTCAGTCTATAGAGACCCCATGCTCTGGACTAACAAGAATATCTCAGGGAGCCTCCAAATTAGAAAACGGAAATTTTTGTGATTTGCCTTCATATTCACTAGACTGGGTTATTGGCTGTAGCCATGTTGGTCTAAGAACATAGGCAGGCAAGGTTCTTTGGGTAGATGTGATATCTTTACTAAACCAACTGAGTAGTTGGAAAAAAAATCTTGGCAAGCTTTTGGGAGCAGTCACCTTTCTTCAGGCACGGAGAGTCTCTGCTGGTCTAATAAAAGATATCACAACTACTCAAAGAACCTTGCCTGCCTATTCACTAGACTCAAATATTAGGAGCTAAGATAATTTTCTGTGCACTTCAGATTACCTATTCATATGCTTGCTTCCATTCCTTGCATGCCTTTTAAACCATGCCAGCTTATATAAAAGGGAGCACTGGTAGAGACTTAATAGGAGAAAATACCTTAGTGTATTCCCTTCACTGAAATCCCTCTATAATATTTCATATGGAACACTTTCCTTGTACCTTAAAATAAGGCTACAAGGACCCAGCCCTCTTCCTCCAGAGATATCCATAAGGATTTGAGGGAATCAGCATGCAGTTTTTAAGGCCATCTTCTTGGGGACCCTGTGTCTCACAAGCAGCTCTATGCACCTGGCAATTCTGTCCCTGGTCCAAGGCATGTGTAATTTCAGGCCTGAACTAGTGACAGCTCTTCTACACATAAAATGTCTCAATTTAAGGTCCAATATCTTGTGACCTTGGAGGACGAACAAATGGGAGTATGTATTGCTGGAAAAGGAGACAAGCTCAGTTTTCTGGTGAGACCTAGCACTTACTTTCAGCCTTCCAAATTCTGAGATATCAAACTTTAAAAATACGGCTTTTTATTTGAAAGGCAAAGTTATATTTAAAAGGTTTTATAGCTCCCTCTGAGCCCTTCATAGTTGGACAAAAGCATCTGGTTTTACACAAAGAGGGATAGCAAAAAGTGTAAGAAATAATAATATAAGAGAATACTAGCCACATTCTTGATATATCAAAACCTTATTCTTGAATTCCTAAATAAAACATCCCGCATCTCTTAGTTCATCTCCTCCACAGTCAGGATGCTGCGGGCACTTCACATATTCATGTATGATACATTTATTTATACCTACAGCCAGTTCTTTCCTAAACTGTTAATATTTCTTTTTCTCTTTTGTTAAAGAGATGACCCATATGAATTATTTTTAAATCCATATGCCCCAAGTCTAAGCCTGTACACTATTAGAATGAGATGTACAATCTGAACACAGGCCTGGAAAACAAGGACTCAAGTCTACATTGACAGTGACCCTTTCTGTAGTCCTGGGCACCTGATTTAACATCTTTGCTTCATTTTTGCCATCTGTGAAATGTTAAAGTTTGAAAGCACTTTGGTATTGAAAAGTGCTGTAGAAATCCTATGTATTATCACCATCATATGGTAGCAATCTTCATAAAGATATCCAAATTTAGAACAATTGAGGTTCCTCTAAAAATTGCTGTGACTTTTCTTTGCAGAAAATGTCAGAAACAGTAGCCTTAGATTTCCTATAATCTCCAGCAGATGAAAGAAGAATTCCTAAAGTGAACTTGTAATGCAAAAGGTAGAAAATCCATAACAAAAGGGAACATTTAACCATGTAGCTGTTAAAAAAAAAGAATATGGAGAGGCTTATATTCAGGTTTATGATTTATTATGGGTCATATGATACTTTCTGCGTAAAAATACGAGGCTGTGCCATCTCCATTTTGTGAACAACGAGATCACAATATGTGTTTCTCTGATGTGACCTCTCATTGCTTTTCTGAAAATAACTTCATTGGGAACTATGAGAATAAGAACATACTTGTGGACCTTTGCACTTTTATTGAAAGATTTATGTTACTAACCTTCAAACCTAGGGTAATATATGGGTTTGGATTGTTAATGACAAATTTCAGCCACCTTAAAACCTAGAAGCTTGAATGCAGGTATAATAGCACACATGACTCACTTATCAGGTTTCTCAGTATGCAAAAAAGTTAAACAGAAACGATCCGAAAAGGATATCAAATGTCCATGACCTACAACCTACAACCACCGCTGAAAGCTAAGTATGAGCTTGGCTTATGTGCTCTGTCGGACACACAAAAACTGTTAACTAGACAAACCAGAGAAACAAAGAGATATGGATAAAATATTCTGGGGAGATAATATTTCATATGTAGAAGACAAGATAATTTGCAATAAACATAAGAAGCATTAGAGATTCCAGAATTTGTTGTGCTATTTACCAGAGAAAGCCATGAAATACTGATACGTTTAAAAAACTCAGATGCTTGCAAATTTGCATTAAAGCAGACCAAGGAAGCAAATGAAGCTAAACTATCAGCAGTCCTGAAAATCGGATGTGCAAGTAAAGCAGTAAGATCAAGTAAAGGTCAGATTTTATGGCAAAAATCAAGGATTAAATCATGGGAGCTGTCATTATTGATGGTATCATATATTTCCTTTTTAATACAAAGCTGTGGTCATGGACTGTGTTTCTGTGGTAACAGGCAAGGTTGGTATCAGAATTATGATGTAAATGAATGGATCCTCATATACCTTCTGATTCACAGTCAGTGAAGGATATGCACAAGGAACTTAGCTGTAACTTCTCCAAGAATATCATTAAAGAGAACAAAGAAGAAAGGGTCCGTGTGCTGACAGAGGGCTCTGCACTTTTTTGACAAGACAGTAATAACAAGAGGAAAGCAAGCTGCTTTTTTCTCTTTCTCTCCCTCTCGCTTCCCCTTATTTCTTGTTCCGTTGTCCTTCAAAGATTATATTATATTGTTAAGCCTGAAAAATTTATGAACAAAAGTTTAACAAGATGATTTGATAAATGGAATGAAATATTGATTCTGAACAAAGTTTTTATGCAAGATTTTTTTTTTTTACCATAAATGTGTGTAGGTGTATATCAGTGACTGAGTGAGTGCACAGTACACTGCTATATAACTGAAGACAAAATGTCCTTGAAAGTATAATAAAGTTGGATATGACCTCAGGACTAGTGAAGAGACTGCTGGTTTTTACTTGGAAAAACCAATCTTTCTATGCTTGGATGAACTTGTATTTAGTTCCAATTCTTCTTTCAAGCTAACTGTTATGTGCCAAAAAGTGAATCTATGAATGACATCGTGGGGTTCCATATTTATTCTCTTTCAGTGACTTCCATATCAACTTCATGCAGTTTACATATCCAAAGATGATTTTTCTAACTGTCAGAGCTCTAAATTCAATCTGGACTCTGAAAATTAAGCAATGTTCTTTCTGGAACCATGTGAAATATTTACAGCAAAGTATAAAAGGCCTCAAAATTATAGGCTTTGTTGTTTTATTTTCTGCTTGCATGTCTTGAAAAATACCTGAAAAAATATCAAGGTTTTTCATTCAAAGTGATTTTTTTTTTGCTTTGTTTGTTTGATAGCGGTACAAAATGTGGATTTATCTTCAAAGATTTATAAAAATAGACACTGAAATTTGAATATTCACATTAAAATATTCCAATATGGATCTGTTTGTCTTTAAATAATTGATAATCTTTTTTGAATGTCATAATATTGAATGTAGTCATTTCACTAAAATATACTGAAAAGTTAATTAGATTAATTAATTGCATAATGGTCTAGAACAACATTCCAAATAATGCTATAGATAATTTTGAAAAGTTTCAATTTTGTGGTTTTCTTTTTTCTTGCTTTTTGTACAGTTTTGTATGCTATAAGATCACTCTTTTATCAGGCTGATATAGATTCAGCAATTGCTATTTTGGTGACAATTTTATTAATTACAGATGGAGCAGGAAATAACCTCAATGGCTGTTCTAGAGTTATACTAGCTCTTCAGTGGAAACAGAGTCAAGAACCTCTTTCGTCTCCTGCAAGTACTTGTACAAGCGTCTCTTTTGAAAAAGCTGATGTATTACAAGGACTCTCAATACATTTGTATACCACCTATCACAATGGATCAGGACTTCACTGTTATCACACTGTCAGGCCCCAGTCCAGCAACATCTGTGAAGACTGACTTCTGAGCCCAACTGAAGTGCAGTGAAACTCTGGATAGGCACAGCTGTCTGTCTATCCACAAGATGTTTCAGGATTAGAGTATCAATTTTAAATAAGAATATGCCTTGGATGTGATAAGGGCATAAATAAATCTAAATATGCTTAGAGAGAAAGAACAGTTTTTACATTTTAGTTCTTTTCCTGATGATATCAACACTTTAGGTTTTGATGCTCGGTAAAACTGGTTGAATATAACAAAATATATCTGCTATGAATATTCATTTGAATTCTTAAGAGTTAGCCTCAGCTCTCTTCCCACCCCTGTTGATTCTTTTCTGTGAATTGTCCAACAATAAGCATTTAAAAAATTAAGTTTGAAAGTCTCCTGTATAAGCATTCATAGAAACCCAATTTTATATGGCCCATGAAAGGATTCACCATTGGGTTATTCGTCACTGAAGGAATGGAAGCAAAACTTTGACTTCTGTGACCAATGCCAACCAAGCAAACAAGTCACTTTTTAAATTTACATCATTAATCCATAAACTAAAACCATCAAAAAATATATGAGTTGAACATGTTCAAATAATGGCTACACTACAAGGGATTACAAACATTTAATGACATAGATGCACACAAAATGTATTTAATATCTCTTTTGCTTATGAAACTTTATCATAAATAGATAAAAATATGACCTTAAACTCTAGGTGGCTTGACAATTAATCACAAGTAAGTATTTAATAACCTCCACCACAGACAAAAGCCTCCAGTCAAATATTTTTGTAAAAGAAAAATGTGAAAAAATACCAGTCAGTCCAACCCAATACCAGTAAATACCAGTACATCCAAAAAGCTAGAATGACGATCCTTAAAGTCTCCCCAGGAAATCATATCACTTCAGGCTTCTTTGGACTGAGGAATGATATAATTCCAAAGGAAAACAGCCTAGTAGTAGCCACTTCTCTTTTCTACTTCAGAAACAACTCCAGCTTGAGTACATCCTCTACTTCAGTCTATCTTTAAACTGCCTTTATTGCTGTGGCATCTGTGTGCCTTCCAGTAGTTTAGTATGTGACATCACTGATATTTGTCACTGCTTCTCAAGTGGAAAGGTTCCTTGCCATCAAAGCTTTATAGGTCACAATTAGCTTCTGAAATTTACCCTGGAGACTTACAGACAGCTGCTGCAAATCATCATTGTAATGTCCACAAGATGGGTTTCCCAGATGAACATGTAGGGTACTGCATTCAGCGAGAACTCCAATTTCCAAATAGAGTTGGTACATAGGCTGAAGTATGTGTATGGCGTGTTGTAGTAATCTAAAACTAATGTGAAAAAGGCAGAATCAAGGTAATGCCATCTATACTTGAAAGAAAGTCACAACCTCTTAGCCAGATACAAAATATAAAGGTGATCCAAGCTACTGCTGGAAGCTAGTAATTCAGCAATAGCTAGGATCCAAATCCTGACTATCCCCAAGAACAACAAGTATTATGAAAACATTCAGAGAAACAGGTACGATCCTTACCAGTCACTTAGTTGTTTTCTCTTCCCAGTTGAATATCACCTGTTTTATCCAGAGTAGGCTTTGTTTTCATCTGTACTCTGAAATCAGCCAGACACCAGGACAGGCACTCAGAAGAGTGTTCCTGTGCCTAAAAATTGGGAATCCAGATTCAGACAAGGAATTCACACACCCAGCTGAGGCACTTACATTTCTCAAACTTAAAATGGTTAAGTATCTAAGTTTAGTATTCAGCACAAACTACAAGAGAACAAAGCAGTAGGAAGCCACATAGGTCCAGTTTGATTAGACATAACACTGGACCTAATATTTCCCCATGAACTTTCATTGGATAGGTTGGACATGGATCCAGACCACAGTTGTAGCATAAAGTTTTTCTAGCACTATAACCTCTTTAGATAATACAGTAGCACTGTCTGAAAAATTAGTGAGAAGCATATTAGTTCCAAAAGACACTGTTCTATCTTCATGGATGTAGACAATTCAGTCTGAATCCAATATATTTTCTCCATGATATAATTCAATGTTATCATTTCCTCAACATTAGGAAGAACTCTAATTTACATTTAGCATGCTCATTCAGGATTAACCAGGTCACACAGTACTCAAAAATCTGCTAATAGGGATGTTATGGATGGTTTGTGGAAGATACACAATCTTTTATTTACTTCTTTCATAGTCAGGGCATAAAAGTTTCCAGATAAATGTTCATGATATACTTATGCAAGAGGCAAGGATTTCTTAGGGTGACAACTTTTTCATTGGACCAACTATGTAGTTGACAGACTTTCAAATTTAAGGCATGCTTCAGATTCAAAAGCTTGTCTAACTTTATCCATACTATGTACTTGGTTCGATAAAAGATATCACCCTAAGATTCCCTTGCCTCTCGCATAATTTCTGAACTGCCACGGACTACAACATCACTCTTACACTACTGTAATACAACGTACTCAGAAATTTCTGTTGCTGGTGAGTGATAGGATGAACTGTGAAGATAAAGCTGGAAAAACACATAGGAAAATGAACTACATCAATCTATGAATCAGGAAGGATAAAAGATTTCTAAAAAAGCCTACTTACCTAGGAATAGAAGGGTCCATTAGTGAAACAAGTTTCAAACAGAACAAAACAAACAGCACGTTGTTTTTAAAGGCTAGAACCATTTAAACAAAGCCACACTCAGCAGAGAAATAATTATCACAGCAATACTTGCAAAACATTATGTTGCTTGCAAATGTATTTGTTAAGACTAGTCTCTAGTCCAAAGGCCATATGTTTGTGTTTGGTCAGGTGGCAATGTACCAACCATCTCTAACTTGTGTTGACAGTACCAGTGGAATGCTGCTCTCATCCCCCAGGAGCTGACTTTCTTGTCAACTCTTTAAACATGAGAAACAACATTTTCATTCCTATGATTTGGTGCTATTTTATTACTACTGGCATCATTTTCTCAACACACGATTTGCAAACTTATTCTGTGGGACATTCAAACCTTATTTCCCAACACAGTAATATTTTTTAAGTAGTGTTTTAAAAACTGTCACATTTGGATATCCACTGATTTTAATTGGTTTTAAAAATAGTTGACAGGTGCAGAAAAGAACGGGTTGGATTTTTGAGAGCATGCCAAGTGATCAGGCACTGACACTATTCAATCATACTTGCTATCAGACCAGTCATCCAACATGTTTTCATGGTATCTGTCAGTTTAAGAAAGTCTGTATGACTTTAGAAACATCATTTTTAGAAAATAGTATTTCTCAGAATTATGGCACAGAGGGTGTGTCTACACAAGATGCTTAACTGCTCAGTAGCATAGTTTACTGCTCAGTATGTACATGTGTATGCTTACTGAACAGTAAAAATGCTTAACTGAGTAAATGTGCTACCTGCAAATGCAGGTAGCAAATTTATGCACGATTAGTTATTCCACAGTTAGGCCAGTGTAGATGCAACTCCAAAGCAAGTTTGCTCCCAGGTCAGCCCTGGCCTCAGGCTACCCCCAGGACTCCGGGCTGGGAGCCTCTCCTAAAAAAACTCATGAACTCAATATAGACATTGGATTTATGACACACTATATCCTGCCTGATATCTGACCCCCCAGGTACCTCTCTAGTTTTACTTGCTACATCCCCCTTCCACCCTACCAGTCTCTCTCATCCCCTGACACCTCAATTTACATTTTCACTGACTGGCTTTCTTGCCTGCAGCCCAGCCTCTGGTTTCTTTACTGTTCATTCCATCAAGGAAGAGCACACACACAGACCAACTGTAGGTGCTTCCTCAGCCTCATGAAGGGCTTTTAAACCCAAAAGCTTGCTACAATATATTTCGTCAACTATTCAGTTGGTCTAATAAAATATATCAGATTGGCCCAAAGAACTTTGCCTGCTTATGTCCTTAGACCAACATGGCTACAACCTAAACCCCTTAATACACACAAATGATACAAGTTTTGCTTTCAACAGTCTGAGGGGCACTTTCAGAGAAACCCCTGCACCTATCTCCTTGAAGCTTGGCAGGCTTCATGCCCTCAGAAGGGGCTACCAGCCCTGCTGTTTTCATCCTAATCAGCAAAAAAATGACAAAGTTATAGGTATTTTAGTGATTCCCCTTTATAGTCTATGGCCAAATCTCCGAATCTGATTCGACCGAATCAAATCAGGACAGTGACTTGAATCACCAAATCAAATCACTGTCCCTCTAAATCAGCTGAATCCAAATCTGGATTAAATACTTGCTGCTATGCACAGGCCTCACAGTCAGCACAGATGGCCAGCATGGTCAGCATGGCAGCCAGGAGGAGCATGGGGCATTAGTTGTCACTGCCAGGGACAGGGTCTGGAACAGCCATAGCATGGGAATGCACAGGCAGGGAGGAGAAAGTTGCCATAAACTGTCCCTGCTCTGGGCACACTGCTTCTGACCAGAGTAGTGGCTGGCCAGAGAGCTGCAAGCAGGACTGGCTTTTGAAGAGAGCTGCCAGTTGCAGCTGGAGCCTGAAGCACCCCCTGTTGGTGGCAGGGGCCCATTGCAGGGTCCCAGGAAGCTGTAGCAAATTGGCAGCAAAACTGCTGCCACTTCCTTGCACGTCTAGATGTTTGTCTGGCACCATTTACTCATAAGTAATTTACTCACGAGTAAACCCATGTCACATCAAATGCACATGTAGACATGCCCAGTGTTTACCAATCATGGTTAATCATTATAACGATGCTTCAGTGGCGGCCCCTAAAAGCATAAAGGTAGTGGTTACTTAGCAGCTAGACTAAGTTGTTCAAATTTTCTTTGTTTCTTTGTTCCTCTCTCTCTCTCTCTCTCTCTCTCTCTCTCTCTATATATATATATATATATAAACAATGACTATGGATAAAACTTTTCAAAAATGCCTCAAGAAGCTCAGTTTAATTTTGAAAAAAGCCTCAGGCATTCAGGAGTGAGGTGGGCAATTTTCCTTTAAGCAAGAAGCAAATTTTTATGGCAAATCTATTTTTGGTTGTCCCCAAATTATTTATTGAATATGGGTCAAATTTGATAATTGCCTTTGCCTGAAAAATAAATTTGAGGTCTAAATTTGCAAAGCTTACCAAGAAGGATGGCTAACAAAATACTCTAGTAAACTGGGTACTTCAGAAGTTCCCCTGGGAAATGTGGTGGAAATGTGAATTCAAATTCACTTTATCAGAGGAAGGAATTGAATCTAGCCCTCCTACATACTAGATTAGTCCCCTAACTATTAGACAAAATGAAATAACAATTGGTGCCATCCCCTTTTTGGTAGACTTTGCAAATTTAGACTTCTTTTGTACTCTGTAATTATTTTTACACAACATAAAAAACTAAGGAAAGGCTGAGGAAGATTCACTTTACAATAGCTTATAGTCTAGGAGATAAATACTGGACATGTCTACATGAGACGCTAACTGTTCAGTAGCTTGTTACTATGTGCAGCAGCATCTTATGGCACAAAGCATGATGCAACACTACTGTGCAGTAGTAACTCCAATTACTGCACAGTTATTTAGTATGCAAGTGCTAAATGACTGTGCAGTACTAACTGAGCAGTTGGCATCTAGTGTAGACATGGCCACTGGCTCAGAACCCCTTCAGCAGGTGAACAAAGTGAACCTATGTCTCCTATATCCTAGATAATTGCCTTAAGCACTGGATTAATTAGTTTGTGCTTGGAATCAGTGTTCAAAATTTGTCACCGCCATCCCCCCAAAACTATGCCAAATCCAGGAAAAGCAGGTTTCTGACTTACCTGATCCAGCCTAGACTCCCAAATATAAAAACAAGTCCAGACCTGAATTCAACTTCTATTGTCACTTTCCTCCCAGATTTGTGCAGGTCTGGATTTGAGTTTCAGTTCAAATTCATTTATACTTCAGATTATATGAACCAGCTCAAAACAACACCATGACTCCAGTCAAATATTGAATGGCATTCTTTGCATTAACAAATATTTCCTATGCTCCCTTTCACATATTTGTGTGCAGTCAAGGCAGCAAGGTGGAGAACAGTATGAAAACTGTTTTTCAGGACTGACCTACCTATGTAAATGTGTGTTTTGGGCTCAGTACTTTTGTGCTTTTCTGAGAGCTGATAAGCAAAATATTAAAATGCCAATGAAAATATAGCAGACATTGAGTAAGGGAGATATTCCTTTGTACAATGTGTTTTTAGGATCTCCTGATACTATAGCACAAAGGTGCTTTCATCTTCAGAAACGGTCTCTATCATTTTTTAAAAGACTTTTAATTTTAATCAATGTAACATCTGTACTTCATAAATATGTCACAGCCAGCCCTTCTCTTTAATTCATCTTCTCTCTTCCTCTTTCTTTTTTATCACATCCCCTCCTCCTGCTAAATATTACTTGCAAATGCCAATAACTGTCATTTCAACTAGATTTCTAAGAATCTTCTTTTCTGTATGCTTTAATGTTACTGTTTTATTTAATATCATGCTAAACTTATATTGCAACAAATGAGCCCTCATGGACTTTAATATAAAAGAAATATAAATGTCTCCCCAAATGACTAACAGTGTATATTATTAATATGCTGGTTCCTTCAATTTTTAGTTAATTTTGAATGTCAAATCCAAATTTGCTTTGTTTCCAAATTATGACTGTTATCTGAAGAAGAAAGGATGAACAATTTCAGGCTTCCCAAAAACTATGACAGAAATCCACACTATTATCTAGAACTAAATCAGGTGGAAGATTAAATATGGTAGAAAAAATTTTGAAATACGTATTTCACTATACAGGCAGTCCTTGGACTTATGACACAATTGGTTCCTGAAAACCGCATCTTAAATCAAAACATAACTTGGAACTGATTTTCTGATAGGAAACAATGTTTTAAATGGGGGATTGGTTCCTGAACCAAGGCCCGATACCCTGTTTTCACCAAAAACAAGCCAGATTTTGTATTCAGTCAATTATAGATGAGTAATATAACTACATTAATGTATTTATATTGTAAATAGCAATCATATTGATTTGGAAGGACTTCTTTGAGGTGACTTTGCTGGACTTTTTGAAGGGTTGTTGGCTGGAGTCTTCTTAGGAGTCTTGGCTGCAAGTTTTTCTGGAGATTTGTCTGCTTTCTTAAAGAAAGTGTTCAAGGAAGTTTGGACAGATGTTTTCCAGAGAGATGGGCGATGCAGTGAACCTGGATCAAGCGTTGTAAGCTGAGGTCAGAAAGTTGAAACAGGGTGTCAATTTATGTGTGAAACTTTGCAACTAGAAACATTGTAAGCCAAGAACTGCCTGTATTTGTATTTATTTAGTTTCATAGCTAATGCTGCAAGTAGAAATCTCCAATTAAAAAACTGAGGACTCTTCTTTATAAGCTATCCACAGAAAGAAAATGCAGCAAATTAGGGTCACATTGCAACAGTGTTGTCACATAATATGTCATGTCATAGATTGCATAATATTAACACAATAAAACATAGCAACTGACAGTTTGCTACGAGGAAAAAAAATACAGCACTAGCATGGCATAAAAAGCCATGAGGTCTATTTGGCAAAAGTTTATTTGTGTTAAGTTTTGCAGTTGTATCTATTTGTGTTTAATGAACTTGCCTGGAAATGCAGAGCACCTAACTGAGAGGTTATCCAAAGTAACAGCGCAACAGCAGTCTATTTTAATTTAGGTTGTCTGAAAGCAACTGCTACGAAAATTAACAACTCTTAATGTGTTAAATAATCCCTGGCCTTCATAATAATTGAGCAGGCTGAAAGAAGTCATACAACTTGTATTATCTTGTTGTCAAACACCAGCTGACTTTTTTTCCTCTTGTGTATTGATTTAGAGAATTAAGATGCCTATACTTAAATATGTAAGCCTGGAAGGATTTTAACGAAGGATAACAAACAACTGGGGCTTCATTTTTAAAGTGTTTATACCACCAAATGGGTTTTTACATCTGTAATAACAGCTACAAATGATGTTTACACCTGCTGAATGTTTTGAAAAGAGAGACAAGTGGAGCACAGGCTAAATGCACTTATGTCTGTCAGAGGAAGGTTGGCTGGCAAATGCACCCAAAATGGCATTTCCAAAGGGCTCCTTATGACACATGTGGCCCCAAAAGTTTGTGCCATAAATTGTACCTGGTATTTCCTCCCTTAAGTAACCAGCTGCACAGCTTTCTTTTATTACTGAAACAATGTTCTCTTATTAGAGTCAGAGTGTCAATCTTGCAGCACTTTGCATTTGCTTAGCACATGCTTAACAATATGTTTCCACATCACTTTGGTGACAACTCAAGGCTTATAGAAGATGGGAAAGACAACAACAGGAGGTGGTTTGCTGCCCCAGATTATTATTATTATTGTTGTTATTATTATTCCACTGTGCTAGGCACTATACACTAAATATGAAAAAGGCCCCATGCCAATTGCAATTGGAATAGATAGGACAGACAAAATGTGCAAGGGAAGAAAGAGAGACAAACCTTCCCCAGTGTCACACACAACCCCAGTGGCAGACATGGGAGCAGAACTCAGTCTCCTGAACACTAGTCCAGTACCCTACCCAAGGGACCATATTTCATTCTTATGGAATCTGCCCATATCCCCAAATGCATCTGTCGGGCATGGGTTCTCAGTTGCCAGAGATGTACTATTAGAAAGATGTACCTAAGACATCAGAGCTCAGAGGAGCTATTTTTAGATGTTAGAAAGTGTAGAAATGACATGAGAATGGACAATGGATTATCTGATTCAGACCTTAGAAAGAAAATCAAATTGAATACAAAAGGTTCTTCAGTTACATAAATAAAAAAAGAACTAAGAGGTAACAAGTATGGCCAATGTACACTGAAAATAGAGTGAAGATCAAGGATAACCTAAGTATGGTCCAAGCATTTAATGAATAGTTTGTTTCAAGTTTCAGTAAGGATAAAAGAATAACTTAGGATAATGGAAAGGTATCAAATGGAAATGAAGAGGGAAATTACCACACCTGAGGTGGAAGTAAAATGTTTATGGTTTATTACCACAAAATTGTGGGGTCTTGAAAAAAACATCCAGGAGAACTGAAGAAGATGGCACATGAAATAACAGCTCCTCTAGCCCAGATCTTCAATTAGCCCATCAATTCAGCATTCTATGACTGGAGAATGGTTACTGTAGAGCCTATATTCAAATTAGAATTAACAATTAAAGGCCCATTGTTTGCTTTCAGTACACAAAATCTTAGCATAGATATTCAAGGAAAGACTAATCAAGGACCTGGAGATAAATCAATTCGTAGTCAACTTAGAGTCCAAGAAGGAATGTGTCAAAATAATCTAATAATCACCTTCAATGGAATAACTAAATATTAGGTAGGCCAGGGCAGTTGACTTAAGCTATTTAGATTTAAGAAAAGCATTTTATATTGTGCATCATGGGAAATTATTAGCTGAAGAAGATGAAATTAATACCATAATTGAAAAAATTAAAACTATTTTGATAGTTGTTTGATTGGAGAGAGGTTATTAGTGTTCTCCATCAAATCATTCTTGTGACTCATCCTGCTTAACATTTCTACTAGCAAAAACTAGATGAAACTTTTCTATTAGCAAAAACTAGACGAGTTTGGCTTATTAAGCTTAACCACGTGAATGTAGCCATCATGTCTGAAAACTCATGCCGATCAGGAGGGCTAGGGACAGGCAAGCAAAAACCCTGAGCTTGAATTGATTCAATTTTTGCAGGCTTGTCTAACCTGGCTAGGCTGAGCTGGTTTGCAAGTGCACAGACATTACCTCTGGATTAAGAAAATGCAGGCACATGCCTGAAGTGACTCAGGCTAAAACAGGGGCGGGCAATTATTTTGGACAGAGGGCCACTTACCAAGTTTTGGGGAGCTGTCAAGGGCCGCATGGGTAGCCCTGCCCCTTGACAGTTGCCCCACCCCCTAGTTACCATATTGGGACCAGAAGTCCCACTCCCTAGCTCCTGACATTTGCCATTGGAAGTCCCTCTCCTTGCCTTGGAAGTACTACTTTTGGGAGATAGGGTGCTGCCATACGGAAACTGGGAAAAAGATAGATATATATATGTACACACACACATGCACTAAATATCTACTATAACTTATTTTAAATTTATTTTAAAATATTTTTGTACTGATTGCTGTGTTTACAAAAAGTGTATCTAGAGGTGGCTGCATAATAGCTCAAAAAACAGTCTTACTGTGTGTTTTGTGTAGGCAGTAAGGGGGTGTAAGTGGCAGGGTGGGTATGCGTGCATGCACATGGTGGGGTGTGGGTATGGTGTCTGGGTGTGTGCTGAGAGAGAGAGCCGGGACCGAGCTGCTGGCTCCATAGCATGCAGCTCTAACACACTGCATGTGAGCCTCACATGATGCAGCCAGACAGACCCCATGCCCAGGCTCTGCACTTCTGCAACCCCACCCTGGGTCCCTGCCAGTCCCAGGCCACTTGCACAGGCTTTGTGTTCCCACCTGCCACCACCTTTCCCTGCATTCCCTCCTGCAGGCTTGTCTGCTGCTCCCTGCAGCCCCCAGCTTCCTGCAGTGCTTCCCATGGCCCCTGCCACCCACTGGGGCCTGTCGCCTGCCGTAGCCCCACTGCAACTCTGCCATCTGCTGTGACCCCACCACACACTGTGGCTTCACCACCTGCTGAGGCCCCTCATGGCTATGCTGGCAACTGGGACACCGCTTGGCACCGTCACCTCTGGGGCACTGCTGCCTGCTGGGTCCCGCCTCAGCCCAGCTGAGGATCTGTTGCCCACTGGGGCCCACTGCCCACCACAGCCCCACCATCTGCCAGGGCCCACTGAACCTCTGGTGCCCACTGTGACTCCACTGCCTGGGTCCACTGCCTCCCCACCACCTGTTGGGGTGTGACTGCATTTCTGCTGCCCATCGGGGCCTCCTGTGCTGCCTGCTGGGGCCCACCGCAGCCCCACTGCCTGCTAAGTCCCACCACAGCTCTGTGGAGTCCTGTCACAGCCCTGCCAGTCACTGGGGCCCAGGCACAGCTCTGCCACCCACTGGGGCTCACTGCCTGCTGTCGCTCCGCCACCAACTGCAACCCCACCACCTGCTGGGGCCTGCAATGGCTCTGCCACCTTCCATGGCTCCATTGCCTGCCAGGGCCTGCCTTAGGCCCACCACCCACTGGGGTCCACCGCCCACCATGATGCCGTCACCCACCTCGGCCCCACCACCTGTTGGGGCCTGCCACCTGATACAGCTCTGCCACCCATGGCAGCTCTGCGGCCTGCTGGGGCCTACCACCCACCATGACCCCACTGCCTGCCAGGACCCACTGTGACTCTGCCACCTGCCATGGCTCTGCCACCTGCCAGGGTTTGCCTCCTGCTGCGACCCCACCACCCAGGAGGAACAGCTCCAGGGACACATGGCCAGAAGCCACAGAGGCTTCTGGTTGGGAGCTGATGATGGGAAGGGGGGTGGGGCTGGGTGGAGCCAGGCTAGCCTTATTGCTCAGCCACAGGTTCCTACTGGGTCCTGCTACTGCTGGCTACTTGTCATCTTTGACAGGTAGCCATGGGCAGGTAAAAAATTATTTTCTAAAATTTTTAAAGGCCCTGTGGACCAGATAGAATGGGCTCATGGGTCAGACCTGGCCTGTGGGCTGTATTTTGCCCACCCCTGGGCTAGAAGCTGGGGGTGCTAGAGCAGCCCTCCCTTTCCTTCCAAAGAGCTGAGATAAGGGGTGGGGGGTGTGACCAGGCCCCAGCAAGACTCTCTGATTAGGATGGAGTCCCATGCTCCCCCCCACATCTTGGCCTCCTCTTCTGCTGCTCCTGACCAGTGAGGGAGCCAGCAGGGAATTGATATCATAGCACTTAGCACCCAATCAAGAAAACAAAAGCCTCTCTCATTAATTCAAGCTCTCCTTAAACAACTTTTTCCAAGGAAGGAACTGACCTGTTGATTAGCTCCAAAAAGCCCTAAGCAGACACTGTCCTATCTGCTTTTGTCCCGTCCGCCTTACACAGACACCTCTCTGTATTAGCTAGCATACCACATGCTGGCTACATCTGTGCTGTGGAAGAAGGGGGGGGGGGATTTCTGCTTGAGCAGGGAGTGGTGAGGGGTGGAGGTGAGGGGCAGGGGGAAGCCAGGCAGACACTGCTGTGCCTGCAGTCTATGCTGCAGTTCCAGCCAGGCAGCGGAGGAGTGGGACCAGCCCTGCTCTGGAGCAGATAGCATAGCCCAGGGCTGCAAAGCATCTGGGATGCTGGGGGACTCTGGTTTAAGTTAAACCAGGAAGGGGTCTGGGATAGACATTGCATAAACTGGTTTGACACAAATCAATTAAGTCTGATATTACATTCAACCAGGTTTATCTCAAACTGGTTTCAGCCATTTTCAAGCTCAGTTATGTGCACTGAACATCTGTTCTGTTACAGGCTTAAACCAGTTTCTGATCACTTAAACCAGTTTATGTATAATGTCTGCCCTACCTGAGAAGTCCCAGATGATTGGAAAAGGGCAAACATAGTGCCCATATTTAAGAAAGGGGAAAAGGAGTATCCAGGGTATCACAGACCAGTCAGCCTCATCTCAGTTCCTGGAAAAATCATGGAATACACTTCTGAGCACTTAGAAGAGAAAAAGGTGATTAGGAACAGTCAGCACGGATTAGCCAGGGGCAAGCCATGCCTGACCAACTTGATTGCTTCTATGATGAGGTGACTGGCTCTATGCATGCAGGGAAACTGGTGGATGTGGTGTATCTTGGTTTTAGCAAGGCTTTTGATACAGTCTCCCACAACATTCTCGCAGGCAAGCTAAGAAGTATGCCCTGGATGAATGGACTGTAAGGTGGATAGAAAACTGGCTGAAACATTGGGCTCAGAAAGTAATTAATGGCTCAGTTTCTAGTTGGCAGCCAGTATCAAGTGGAGTGCCCCAGGGGTCGGTCCTGGGGTTGTTTTTTTCCAATGTCTTCATTAATGACCTGGAAGATGGAATAGAGTGCATCCTCAGCAAGTTTGCAGATAATACCAAGCTGGGGAGAGGAGTAGACATGCTGGATGGTAGAGCTAGGATAGGATTCAGAGTGACCTAGACAAATTGGAGGTTGGGCCAAAAGGAATCTCAACAAGGACAAGTGCAAAGTCCTGCACTTAGGACAGAATAATTGCATGCACCAGTACAGGCTGGGGAATGACTGGCTGGGCAGCAGCTCTGCAGAAAAGGACCTGGGGTTTAGAGTGGACAATAAGCTGAATATAAGCCAGCAGAGTGCCCTTGTTGCCATTCTAGAAGGCTAAGGGCATATTAGTCTGCATTGGTATTTGTGTTGCCAGTAAGTGAAAGGTAGTAATTATTCCTCTTTACTCAATGCTGGTGAGGCCACATCTGGAGTGCTGTGTTCAGTTTTGGGCCCCCCAGTACAGAAAAGATGTGAAGATATTGGAGAGTCCAGCAGAGGGCAACAAAAATGATGAGGGGGCTGAGGGACATGCCTTATGAGGAAAGACTGAGGGAACTGGGTTTATTTAGTTTAGAGACTGAGAGGGGACTTAATAACAGCCTTCAACTACCTGAAGAGGGGTTCAAAAGAGGATAGAGCTAGACTTCTCAATGGTGGCTGATGACAGAACAAGGAACAATGGTCTCAAGTTGCAGCAAGGGAAGTTTAGGTTAGATATCAGGATGAATTTTTTCACTAGAAGGGTAGTTAGACACTGGAACAGGCTACTGAGAGAGGTGGGAGAATCTCCATCCTTGGAGGTTTTCAAGGCCCAGCTAGACAAACCTTTGCTGGGATGATCTAGTTGGGAATGGTTGCGCTTTGAGCATGAGGTTGGACTAGATGACCTCCTGAGGTCCCTTCCAACCCTAACTTCCTATGATTCTATGACTATAACTATTCTTTATAAATGCATTCCAAAAGGTAAATACGAGGAAAGTAGTAACGTTATTTAATTTAAAGGATAGTATTAGCACAAAATCAAATTGTAACCAAATTTAAATTGGAAATGACAAGATGGCTTCTCACTATTACTCTTCTAATATTCTGGAATGGGCTTCTTACAAAGTAGTGAGGGGCATGAAACCTGAACCCTTGTAAGTTTATGGAAGGGATGGTAGGAGTGAGAGTACCTTACAAAATGATCAGAACAGATAATATGTGGTTTTCCATACTTGGTGTCACCACAAAAGGTGTGAAAGAGAACTTGATCTCCATTTTGTGTATATGGGAGCTGTTTAGTAATATTTCAGGGTTTCTGCTAGTTCTTTCCTGAGGCCAGGAAGGTTTTCTTGACCTGGCTTCTGGCTACTTGTTTGTTTCCCCCCTCTCTCCCCACCTTGCTTCCTCTGAAACACTGGACATTGGCCATGGCTAGAGTTATAAGATTGGCTTGGGTGAATTAGTATCCTTAATGCTATAGAACAGTGGTGCTCAATCAGGGTTCCACAGCACCCTGGGATGCCTTGAGTTCCTTTTAAGGGTGACACAAGGTACCAAGCAATGTTAGCACTATTAAGCATGCACATATGATTCACAAGATAAACACATAGATTTCAAATAAGAATCCATACTGTCAGAAAGATTCTGACCTGTTGTTGTCTTTCTGAGTTCTTTGAAACAAAACAATACTCTTATTAGTTTTCTGTACTCAAAAAATGAACAAAAAGTAAGAGCTGGCATATTTCCAAGGGGTGCCTCAAGACAAATGAGCGGTCCATCAAATCTAAAAAGGTTGAGAAGCATTAGCCAGGCATTTGAGATGATAGAGAAACATCTCAAATGCCCAGCTAGTAGGTCAAGCTGTATACCAGAATTAGTCAAGAAGAGATTTGCCTCCAGAGCTTTGCCTTTATCTGCAGTACATGGCACTGCCCACTTAGAATCATCTCAGCATACTTTACCAAACAAATGCCCAGCCATTGCAATGGCCATGGATTTGGTAGCACCAATATCTTTTCTATTCTCTCAGTACCACAATGTCAAGGGCAACTCCAGGGGCAGTGCAGCCACACACCTCTCACTTTGGTTGTGTGGTTCATGAGCACATGCTGTGAGCTCTGAGTTCAACGCTGAGTTGGTGAAGGCTCTGGCTGGAGCCCCTGCTTTTTCATACACCTGGAGCCCAATGCTACTGCCCCTTGCCCTCCCTTCCTACCTCCTCCCTACCCAGCTGAATTCAGTGGCAGGGGAAAAGAAAGGATGGTAGGTGTCATCCCTTTGGGTCCAGAGTGTGAAAGCAGGGGCTGAGTGTTATGGCCACCGCTTATTCTCTCTTTTTCCCTGCGCCTGAATTCAGTGGGAGGATGAGGGAAGAAGGGAGGATGAATAACACTAGCACTCACCTCCTGGGCTCCAAATTCCTGCAAAAAGCAGGCCCTCTGGACAGAGTCTGTACCAACTAAGTGGTGAGCACAGAGCTTACTACACATGTAGAGCTAACATGCAATAAGCATAGATAGCTTGCTAGCATCCAGAACTGTGGCAAAGAAAAAAGAGGTAGCCAGCCACACCCCTTTGGACATTTGTGGCTCATGCACAATGAACAGAGATCGTTGCACATGGGCCAAGCTGCTGAATGGGATGTGGCCACACCCTCTTTCCTGAGATCCTGGATACACCCATGCACACTGTAGGTGTTTTACTGAATGTCTTACATAGGTGGGCTGTAAAAGGACCCAGAGCAAATGTCTGTATGGACCCTATTGGTCAAATGGTTGCCTGCAAATGCAGGGGAATACACTAGATGGTCCAGGAGGTCACTTCCAGTCCTGTGTACTTAAACGCCTATTTGAAGTTCTGAAAACAAGAGCAATTACAAGAGGATCCGGCAGACACACAGGCACACTTTACTAATAAGCATTTATCAGGAAGCCTTCTTCAGGGAATGAGGTCACCACTAGGAACAAAAAAAAAGGATTATGTTTTATTGATGTCCAGTTCTCAAGTAAAGAACCTTTACCTCATCCCAGGTAGAGTGCCATGTAGCATGGTCCCAGTAGCATGTTCTGATTGTCATGTACAATTTAATGACATGATGTGTGCAAGTGTGAGGGAGGGAGTTGTTTATTCTGGGGAGAAGAGGAGCTGAGGAAATTTCTCACTTCTTTTCTTTTCTGCAGAAAGATTGTTTGCCTGATGCTGCTGTTTGCCTCTTGCAAATGTTGGATTGTATTTTTAATTATCTGATAAGGTACCTAAAGATTGAAAGAAACATTCTTTATAATTTTATGTGGTATGCTGACATCAACATGAATAAATAAATACAGTTTTACATTATCCTACAGCCCAAAATGGTTAGGGAGTTTGAGTCCTGAGAGAGGGGCCTGTATGTGTGGGTGAATGCATTTGCTCGGAAAGGGAGGGAGGAAGGAAGGAGTCTACTCTAGTGAGTTATTGTTACTGTATGATCTGTTTCTGGATTATTACTACATAAGTACTAAGGCAAAACCTCATTAAAATGGGTGAGATTTTGGTCAGAGTTTTGGCCACAAGACTGGAGTAACATCAAGAATCAGGGTGTACAAACAAGATTTGTCCCCATCCCACTTGTTAAATTTTACAGCCAGCAGTTCAGACACAGATTTGCAACCCTAATTTAACACAAACCTAACTCAACATAAGTAAATAATCCCATTGACTGCCACTAACTGTGAGTATCAGCCCAGCAGGGCTGGTCCAAACTCAATGTTAAATCAGGATGTTTGTTCACAAGACTGACAGAAATCAAAGTTTATAAATTTTAACTTTGCTCAGTATATATATATATAAGGTTTCAGAATCTGATTTTTTTTCATTGCTAATACAAACGCTGGCATGTTTATGGGGAAATTCATCTCTCTAGTATATCAGATAAGGTTCTGCAGTGGTCAGACTCAAGGGACTAGAACTATATTTCACATTGGTTGGAAAAACATATTTTGTTTCAAAAGAATCCTGTCAGCATTTTTCTTCTTTTTTTCTCTCTCTCTCTCTGACATGAGGCTTTCTAAGCAAATGCTGGTTTTCATATAATACAGCCATTTCTCCTACTGCCAATTTTCAGAAGACAGAAACACTAAAGTGAAAACATACTTTTATTCTTTCTGATTAAATCTCTTTTGAAGCTGTGTGCTCTCTGGGGCAAAAGACACGTTTCAGCATTTAAAGATTAGATCTGTACAAGCTCAGTTTTAACTATCTGCTTTTGATTCAGTTCATGGTTTTACTGCTAGAGGAAAGTTCTCCTCCCTCTAATTCTCTGGCTTGAGTCAGAGGAACATTCAACAGCCTTTAAATATGAATTGTATTATTCTAGCCATGCATTGGGAAATAATTTGTTTTCCCACTATTTCTTAATGCATGGCAGACGGATTTGTATACTTTGGTTGGTTTAACACCGGAACAGGCCAGAAAGGCCAATGGATTCACTAGCCCAAGTTTCAAGGGAAGTCCCAGAAGCTGAAGGAAATAATATGACAGCTTTGGTGGTGGGCAGGGCTTGGGTCTGAGGTATGGGGTGAGATGTATAGCCCTGAGCTAGAAAGCCAGGGAATTGAGCGTTGTTTAAGAATGCTGTACTGCAAGATGGATAAGTTTTGACTCTATACTATGTGTGTGGCCTGTGTTTCAGAGCAGTGATTTCCTCATATATTAAATGTCTTTTTTCACCATGTTCCTATTGTATGTTGTCTGCTGGAACCATTACTGCAAACATTCTGTCCTTGACTATGTGAGCATTTCCTCAAAATAATTCAAATAATTCTGTTGGAGTCTATAGCCTGTATTTTCTATATGCCTAATTATTAACAAAAAAAGGAAAGACATGAGAATATTGAGAGGGACCTGTCCTGTTAAAGAAGAAGCAAGTTCTTGGAAATGAATTTTGTTGATCTGAATGGTGATTGTTTTCTATTTTTAGTGTAGTCTGTTTGGGGTGCTTTACTATGAGCAGGACCAGAAGCCTTCAATATGAGTTAGTGGGTCCAACTTTTTGTCTCTTAAGGTGCACATAAGCATTCATCGCAGCAGTCTTTGATCGTGCGGCTTACTTTAAGCTGTGGGATTGTACACTGGAAGCAGCATGTACAGGTGTTTGCTCATGTTGGGAGCCATGCAGATGTAAGTTAGTCAGGGCTGGAGGAGACACTGGCAGGATCAGAGGGACTAGAAGATTCATGGGGTGTATTGGTGGATACTGGCAGGGGAGTGTTGAAGGGATTGGGGGCAGATTGACAGGTCTGCAGGGGGGCTGGTGGGTCAATCAGGTGAACTAACTTAGATCAGGCCTACCATTTTTGGCCTGATTTAAACCCTCTAATTGTTTGCACACAGTTAGGTCAAGCTAAATGTAACATTTATACATACCCTTAATCTTTGCTTCATCCATGTCTTATAAAGGGGATAGAGAGTACTTAGGCAAAAGAGTATATAAAGCTGGCTGCCTAATAACTAGCAGGTGGCAGCAGGTAATTTTAAGAGGGAATTTGAAGGAAGAACTTTCAGGAGAGTTTACTGAGCTAACAATACGTAGTATCACAATGGTTAGGAAACTCTGTGTTAGCTCTACCTGGAACTGATGGTAGCCTGGGTAAGAATCTAAAACTGGTGTTATTCTTTAAAGGGAAGGAGAAAGAACAGAAGAATAAAGACAACTGACTCCAAGAAAACAGATTTCAATAAACTTGCAAAACTGGTACATGAGATCCCATGCTAAGCAAGTTTAAGGGAGAAAGGAGTTCAAGAGAGTTGGCAGTTTCTTAACCAATGTTAAGGGTACAAGTACAAACTATCCTAATGCAAAGGAAAGATAGGAAGTGTAGTCAGAGACCAATTTAGCTTAATCATAAGCTGTTCAATGACCTGAAGTTCAAGAAATAATTGTACAAAAGGTAGAAACTAGGTCAAACTACTAAGAATGATTATAAAATAGCACAAGTATGTAAGGACAAAAACTGAAAGGCTAAGCCAAAAAGTGATATAACTAGCAAGGGATATAAAGGATAACAAGAAAAAAAAACTTTAAAAGTATATGAATAGTAAGAAGGAAGACCAATGAAAGGGTTGGCCTACTATTCAATAGGGATAGAAGACTAATACCAGAAGATATTGAAATATTTAATATATTTTTTTAAGCTTTATTCTTCACTAAAAAGGCTAATTGTGATCAGATAGATTTGGGAAGGAACACATTTACTTATTTTTTCCAAATTAGCTGGGCCTGGTAAAATTCAGCTTGAGTACTTGGGTAACTAGCAGAAAAAAATCTCAAAGCTGTTAGTAGTTGTCTTTGAAAACTCATGGCAGATGAGTGAGGCTCCAGAAGACTAGAAAAGTAGCAAGCATAGTCCCCATTTTTAAAAAGGAGGATCAAGGGAATTATAGATCAATTAGCCAAATTTCTATTCTCAGAAAGACACTGGAGCATATCATCAAACAATCAATTGGTAAGAACTTAGACTATAACAAGATGACAAGTAACAGCCTACATGGATTTGTCAAGAGCAAATCACATCAAATAAACCTGATTTTCTTAAATGACAGGGTAACAGGCACTGTGGATTGGGAAGAGGCAGTAAACATGATATATCTTGATTTCAGTAAGCCTTTGCACTCTGTTGAACATGATATTTTCAGCTCGTGGAATACAGATAAATTAAACTATTGGGTACATAACTGTTTGGAAAACTTTCCTCAAAGAGCATGATTGTACAGTGTCAGGCTATACTAGGGCATGCCACCATGAAACCAACCCAGTCAACTTACATTTCTTTCAGCATTCAGCACACACAGAGTGGAAAGCAAAGTAGCTGATATTTGCCATGTGTTCAATGCTGCATTCTTATTAGGAATGTCAAGCACTGGGAATGTCAACCACTCTGCATTACATTTTTTCATCACTTGGCATACACAGAATTGGACCAAGTAGGTGAAATGTGATTCATAATGGTGATACTTGGCGTGGTCCCAAGCAGCTTAGATATACTCAATAAATTGTTAATGAAAGGTTCTTTTGGGTCTGTCTTTAGTTTGGGACTAGTGATTATTTTCTTTACTGAATTGGATGATGAAATACAGTGTTCACTTATTAATTTGCCAATTAAATTGGAGGGCAGAACTACAATTCAAAATTATCTAGATGTATCAGAGAAATGGTCTAAAATAAATAGGATAAAATTAAATAAAACACAAATGTAAAATGTAACTCTAAGGAAGAAATAATCAACCACACCAATACAAAATGGGGAATAACTGGCTAGGTAGAAAAGATGAGGGTCGTGCCATAGTGGATCACAACATCAACATGGGTCAACTTCATACTGTTGCAAAAACAGGAGACAAGCCAAACTCATAGTATAAGAATGCATAAAGAGAAGGTTCATATACAAGACATATAAAACAATCTTTCCAATCTGTTCAGCATTTATAAAGCCTGAACTAGAGAACTGTGCTTGGACGCCCCACTTCAAGGAAGAACCGAAGCGTTGAGAGACCAAACAAAGGTCTGGAAAACATGATTTATGAGGAAAGTTTGAAAGGATTAGATATGTTCAGTCTACAGAGGAGGAAGAGAAACATGCAAATAGTCTTCAAGTATGTAAAAGGTTAGTGCAGATAGGCCAAGTAGTAATAAGCTGAAATGGCAGCAGAGACTTAGTTTCCTACTATATAGTTAAACTCCAGATTAGATAAACCAGAGAGGTTATGAAATCATCTATAGACATTTTAAGAACAGGTTAGACAAACATAAGTCAGGAATGGTTTAGGTAAAACTGATCCTGCCTTGGAGTAAAAGCATTGATTTAGATGACCTCTTACAGTCCCTACCATTATTTTTATGATTATATTCAAACGTATATTTTATGTATGTATGGATGTGTTCTTCACTTGAATGCAGCCACTTCCATGGGGCTCCTTTCTGCTCCTTTTCTGTCAGATCTCATTTATATTGGCTGGAACTGATGTAAGTTCTTGGTATCTTTCTGTGATTAATAAATTAATGTTTGCAACACCCTTTGTGTATATGAAGTGCCCTTGTATGTGGTATTATGTAGTGATAATTATTAATTATCAGGATTTTTTATTTTTTCATTCATCTTGATAAGACCTAACCAAGGTTTCTTTCCTTCCCTTTATTAAACCACAGACTGGATCTCCCTAGATTTTACATAATTTGCTACATTCCCTTTTTTCTTTTTTGTATTATTTTTACTTTTCACCACATTTGCAAAGTACACCATTTTGCAAGTCTGTGACTTTGTCCTAAGGGCAACCACTCCTCTGGGTGCAGACAGGACCTTATAGTGTCACCATTGGTTTCATATTTCATATTTTTCCTGCTTACATTACATTTAGGATATTATGTCCTAAAGGCAACTGCCTTTTGAGGTCTGTTCTGTTCAAATGAAGCATCTGCACACTATGAAGAGGGACAGTTGCAGCATCAGTAATAGCAATGGTCAGAATAGGGACTTCAAAACAGGCGCAACTGAAAAAACACTGAAGCCAAATATGACTGCACGGGTTTATGGCAATATCATGGCTTCATCAATACTAGGGACCTTTCAACCCAGCATCCCATTGAGTGCTGTCACAGGGAAATTTATGGCTAATTTGACAGCAGACAGCCATGGACTCAAGAGGGCAGACAACAGGTAATGTCTTGTCCAGGCAGAGGCTGATTCTGAAAATGATGATTTTAAGGGGACAAAAATTGGAGAAAAGAATTTACTAGAAAAAGAAATGTTGGATATGCAGAATGTCAACACAGCATATTGAGACTTCGGTTTCCCTGGATACTGGCGAAAACAAGCAACAGACAAGCCTTTCTTCGCTCTCAGCTTCAAGTTTCTTTCAGTCAGCACACCATCCAAAATTTCCCTGCTTTCTTTTTTTCAGGGCTTCCCTACCAGCGTTTCTGTCTCTCATGCTTCCTTGGGGCTACCTTTCTCAGCTCCACTGGGCTTTGTGCTGTTTCTCTCACAAGGATGAAAACCTTTACATAGCAATAATCAGCAAAACTGCTCTGCACACTTGCATCTTGCATAAGACTCCATTTTGGCTGGAGGAGTGCTTGTGTTTGAGTGGAAGCATTATTGTTTCTGTTATCTGATTATATAAAGGGCTTCTTAAAGCTATATTAAATGAAGGGCAGCAATCATTGACTGTGATCAACTGTGGTTATATGCCATAGTGTCAAAGAGGTTTAATTCACTCCGTAGAAGTATTCAACACTCCCAGCGGCTACTGGAAGTTTACAGTGCCAGAAGCCATTTCAGGAGTGGGATCAGATACCCACCTCCACATATTCATTTTAATTGCTTTCCTCATTAATTGTAGTGCATTGGTGAACTGTAACTCTTGCTATCAATTCTACTAAAATCTACTGGTTTCCATGGAGTGCCTAGGCAGAAGCTGCTTTATCATTATGGGCAGCTCCAAAACTGGAGTATGTCAAGATCAAAAGTCTCCAAAACACTAAGAGCTTTTTGTAATTTGATCTATCATCTGCTTACAGTCACCAGCACTATTTCTAACTGGTTATACATCTCAATGCAAAAGTAGATCTTGGACAGCGATGCCTCAATTGGCCCAGTGGATAAACAGCAAACATAGCAAAATGAGTAGTTTGCTCCATTTTCAAATACAAATTGCAAATAATGCTGTGCTTACCATGCAAGAATTAAAGAACTGCAGTGCAATAAAATAACAGGTAACATTTTAAAAGCATTTTATTTGTGATCTTAAGTTTTATTGGAAGCTTGAACTGTGAAATTTCAATTATGTAAGTTCTCATAATAGGTCTGTGCCTGATCCAGGATTAAAATTCAGTTCTCCTAACTCCTGTGGGCTATGTCTAACTGGCTAAACCTAGAGTAGTTGAATTAAGTCACTTAACATCTACATTTCTTTATGTCTAGCTTTCAGTGAAGACAACACTTATTTACATGGTATATAATACCTACTGTGAAACTTAGGAGTCAGGTTAATAAGGAAGAAAGCATTGCCCTTATCTATTGCATCAGCTGAGGCCAAGTGTGAGGACACTTCTAGAAACCATTGGTTCAGAGCAGGCACACTAACTTTTAGTATAATCACTCCCATATTAGCTCTGCCTAATCTCATTTACACATCTACTCCCACACTAGGATCTGCATGCCAAACCTCTTCTTATATATGACTGCTTTGTAGGTGTATCTAACTTACTGCCTGCCTGCTTAATAGAAAGTTATCTGTAGCATTGTGTGGGAAGGATAATTCTTGTCATTACACATGTAGATCCTTTAAATTATCAGCATACATTCTAGGTCTGCTTTAGATGTTATTTACCAAGAACATCATATACTTTTTATTAGAAAAATACACAGCCAAATCCTGCATTCCTTATTCAGGTGAATGTCTCACTGAGATCTACAAGATTTTGGTAGTGTAAGGAGTGAAAAAAAATCAGGAAATCTTTCACGATTTTAACAATAGTTTATAAACGGTTTCTATACGAGCAAATGCAGTAGCCGAAAAGGAAACATATAATGAGGCATGCTCTCTGAAGCTGATCCTGAATTCTTTATTGCTCCAGCTTGACAATAAAATGACATCAGTGAAGTTCACACAGATTTACCCTGGCAGAGTTCAAGCAGACTGACATCATTTAAAGCTAAATATTGCACCTGTGCAAATTCTTGAGCAAAAGTTTCACCTTGATTTTTAAGTGTTTCAGTGCAAAACATTTCCACTCTCCCAAGATTTTGTAAAATATAAAAATACTGGAGATAGAAACTCACAAGAGATGTTGGAGATGCACTGTAACAATGTTTTAATTTTTTTTTTTTTAAGTAGACTTTAAAAAGACTTTGTCCTTTAAAGTTTCTCCTGTCCTGCAAGAAATGTGTTGGGGTTTCTTGACAGCAAATCACCTGTATTTGGTCTTTTAAATTACCCATCAAAATAAATATGCCTCAAATGTAAAAACAGTCTAAACCAGGGGTGGCCAACCTGTAACATGAGTGTCAGAAGTCAGTCAGCCTCCGTGTGTGGCATGCAGCATTTTAAGGAGGGAGCAGGGACCCCAGGGCTAGATGGGGCAGGGAGCAGAAAGGCAGAGCAGCAGAGTGGGTAGGGAGCACAGGGTGGAGAGCAGGAAGCATAGCCACAAATTAGGCAGGACAAGGGGATCAGACTGGCACTCTGGGAGGGTCTGGGCTTAATTTGTGGCATGACTGCCAAAAAGGGTCGGCCTCACTTGTCTAAACAGTAGCTAATTGTAATGGCAACATTTGAAAAGGAGGTTTAGCCATGTTCTCTCATATGAGCGAAGATCCCTTTTTCAAGAAAAGGTATTAAAACATTTGTTATTCTAACAATGGAGATTTAACCACTTTATAGGCTTCAAGCACTTACGGAAACAGAGCAGATAAGGAGAGGGGGAAAACAGGTTGTCTTTTTAGCTGTATTCAAATGAAATATAGTTTTTTCTAATACATTAAAAATGGAATAAAAGAAAACATTACAATAAAAGATATGTTATAAATACTTCTTTCTCATTAGCAAAAGTATTTGTTGTTGCTAACAACTATTGGGAGAAAGTATGGTGTAGTTTTGTTTAAGTTGGGTATGCTAGCTCTTGCTTATTTGTAGGAGGTTATCAAGGCAACACATTCAGCTTAGTAATATAACCAAAAATTGTGGGTTTATCTTTGGAGTTTCTCTTCAGTCATCATTGCCTTCAGTGGAATACATTTGTTCCTGAATCTTTATGGAATTTATCTGGTCCATGACAAAGCTCAGGGGAACAAAAGATATGCTTAGAATGGGTTGGACAATTTTTCTGTCAATATTTTTTGTCGAAATATAGCTTTTTAATCAAATTGAAATTCTTCATCCAATATTTTACTTCTGTTGACAACTTCAAAATGTCCAGTTCTAAGGTCTGAATTGAATTTAAAAAAAAAACAAACAGAAAATGAACAGTAAAAAATGTTCCCTATTGATTTTCAATTTTCATTTTTAAAGTGAGTTGTTTTTTTTTAAAGAAATGGGGGTTAGTTCTAAAAAAAATAAAAATCAAGACATTTTCCAAAATATGATCTTCCTTTATCAAATATATCTTTTAAAAATGTAAACTTTTTTAAGTTCAATTCTTCATTCATATCCCCCCCCGAACAAGAATTTTAAAAAACAACATTATTATTTTTGTAAAGAAGCAAGCATGTGTTTTTCTCAAGGGAGTTTTGACATTGTATTCAATAAATGTATGACTGACTATCACTTGTCTTCATTGTCCTTTTTGTTAAAGGCAAAAAAAAAGAATTCTATATGAACATTTGATGGGGAAAATCTGAGATGAAAAGGCAATAAAAAAGACAAATGTTGAGCCAAACCAATCAGTGTGAGATAAAATATGTCACTTTATTTCAAATCAATGTAATTCGATTGCCTAATGAGGCATAGTGGTGGAACTCAGTCACTTGAGTGATTCAATTGTTTTAAATATTGGAACCAGCAAGGAGGAAATAAAATATATTTTGATTTTTCTTTCTATGAAGAATTTATAATTCAGGGACAATAACAGAGAGACTACAAGAAGATCACCTTGGATTGGAATAGGTTGATCTAAGTAGTCAGTATTATCTTACTGTCACTGTATCTTCCAGTTTTGCCTGCATGAGCTATTTCCTTTTACAATGAAAGACTGATTTAGCTTCCATTCTATTTACCATGGATTGGCTACTGTTCTGCGTCTCACAATGGCCAGAGGTACAAAGCTGGGTACACTCAGCTGTTAGGGCTAATGACCATTCTAAATGTGAGGTAGGAGTCCAGGAGTGTTGAAGAACTGTACAAACAACAGCAAAAATGTGGTGCACAAGGAAAAAGGAAATCTCAATTATTTTCCAAAGAAAGGAAACAAAATAAACACTTTCCCTGGTACTCTCTTAGCTGCATGCCAAAACATATTTGAAATGTTAAACTATTGTTGCAATTTGGAAAGCATAAAAATTGCAAAAGCTGAAAGCTGAAAATGCTCCAGATAACAGAATCACAATTTAGTGGATTTTCACTCCTTCTACTAATAACTGACAAAGGATGCTTTGATCAAGCAGATTCTGTTGACAGAGACTTTCCGCAGCAGACAGAAGCTCTTATCTTCAAGCTATGAAACACAAAAAACATTCATAAAGATCACTTTGAATGCCATTTTCTCTGTATTATGTAAATTTAGGGATTACTGAGCACAAAAAGGTATGTGATGAAAGATACAAGACTGGAAAGATATTCTAGTGCATGGTAATTCGTTGATGCTATTACCATTAAATTTCACATTCTAGTAGTAAACATTGTTCCCTATTCAGCAAATATGTCACTGAGTCTGGCAATTTTCACAAGCAAAAATTTTGTTCTATTAAATGGATTAATCTTAAAACAACACTGGGTTTCAACTTAAGTTATAACAGCTCTTTCTGCTTTTAAATCAGAAGTACAGTTTCATGAAAGATACATACATTTAGCTGGAATCCCACTAACTCATTCAATATAGGACAAGGAGGTATTTAATTGTAGAGGACCACATAGGGTACAGTATTGTGTTTGTGATGCTCATGAAGCTAATTAAAATGGCTTTTAGTTACCTTTGGTATGTACAGTTGTTTAGTTTTATGTTAATATAACTACTACTTTAGGACACTTTTAAATATGGAATGTTTCATTACAATTTTAAGATTGTTCTCCAAGAAATTTGGCAGGGTTATTTATAAAGTATATATATGCTACTATATGAAGTATGGGGACTAATCTAGTAAAAAGAGGGAGAGTCTACATGAGATGCTTTACTGCACAGTAGACTAATCTACTGCATAGCAAAGCATCTCCATGTAACCATGTGCAGGAGCTATTGCACAGTAAATTAGTCTACTTCACAGTTAATTAGTACCTGTAAATACAAGTACTAGATTGGCACAGTAGTACTCGTATAGATGCTGACTGGGAGCAAATTGTATAGATGCTGACCGGGAGTAAATTAGCACTGCAATGGGGTTACTATCTGCCAGCTCCACTGGCAAAACAGCTCCAAGCCAGCTGATTGGGGCAGGAGGCTGGGAAACAGCTTCTTGGAAGGGGACTCTTTCCATATCCCCTGTCCCGATTGGCTGACCAGGGCACAGGGCTGGGAAGCAGCTGTCCCAGAGGTGGGGCAATCCATCCCCCTGTCCCCCAGAGCCCAGGCCTGACCCCTGTGCTCCTTGCCAACATGGGGATGGCACCCAGAGGAGCCTAGTGCTCCCCCTGGCTTCTGTAGTGGGGCAGAGCTTCTGTCCTGAACTTGTGCTCTGTTATGGGTGTAAATTTATTTTGTGCACCAAACTTCTGTTCAATTATGGATATAGACAGGTTTCTGATCACTTATCAAAAGGCTAATATCTGTACCTGGCCCAAAACACTGGTGTAGTAAGAAGGTCTACATCTCCACATGACTTATTTAGCTAGTTACAGTATGTCTACATAGCTTCTATTGAGTTCTTGGGAAGGGGGACATGCCCTATCTCTTCACTCCTATTTACATGTGCCAAAACCCAGAAACATGGTAGGGGAGCTGTCACAGTCAAAGCCACATGTAGTCCTGATCCTACAAAACCATGGAACAAGCTATGTTGATAGCTACCAACTCCATCTTCTTTATGCTTTGTGCCTGTTAGTGAGATACAAAAACAAATCATCTCACATCTTTCTCCAATGCATTTCCAATAAGTCAGTTTGACGGAACTCCCCAGTGATATTGAAGAAATGGAAGGATATACTATAACTATCCCTGATATTCTTCTAGCTGCACGGGTAGGAACATTGTATAGAGCAAAGTTTATTGGAATGCATATTATACTGAAATAGGGTGGCTATCACCCTCTTTTAGTTTGGGAGAAAGTATGTGCAGGGTGAATTTAGCATGTCCCAGGACATTTGCTGTCTGTTACAGTAATTGAATAATACAGGCATACTCAGCAAGAAACATTTTGTCTGATTTGTCCAAATATAATTACAAAAATATAGACCACTCTTTAGCATACATCATTTTCTCTCTGGGACCGTACCGTATGGCAGGGTAAATGAGTTCTTTTTTGGCCATTGTGTGTCGATATAGCATAGTAATCATATGCCATGTATTTTTGCTTAAGATATTAGAATGAAATTGAAGTTCCTTTCCTGGTTTTGTCAAATACTTGTCAGGTGACACAGGACATGTCACTTTGGGCCAGATCCACATAGATGCTCATGGGAGGGGGCTAACTTGCTTTGATTTCCATGGGAACAAACAGGAGTTTGGTGCCTGGACTATGGATCTGGACTTTATCTCAGGGCACAGACAAAAGTTATATTTGTTGTGAGATTAGACCCTTGAAAATGCTCTACAGCCATGCCCTTACAGAAGAGCATGGCTGCAGAGAATTTTAAAAGCCCCAATTGTGCAACAAATTAACCCGCATTAATTATATGGGAGTTCAGATAAAGGCACTCCAAAGTAGAGCACCCTTATGAACTTCTGTCTGATTGGGTGGCTAGTTTGATGCAGCCCAGCCCCACTTCCAAAACTGTCTGATGATGGGAGGGGGGAGAAAAGGGTGAAGGGAGCTTGGTCTAGGATTTCCCTCCATTCTTCCCCCCCTCCCATTGTGCAGACAGCACGAGTGCTGGGAGGAGAGGCTAGGGCAAGGGGAGAGAAGATCCTCATGCAATCATGCAGCTCCTCAGCTGGATCAGTGCCAAAATAGAGTTTGATCTCCCAACCTCCCAACCCAACAGTAAATGCCTGTTGGGTCAAGAGGGTCTGTCTTTATCATGGTGCTTTCTATAAAACACCATGAGTTAGACTGGGAAGTTGCATGTCTGTCAGAGTTCTCAATGTCTCAGTTTCCTATGTGCAACATAGGGATATTAACAATTTCCTACCTCACCAGAGTGCTACTAGAACACATTAATAAATATGTGGAGGTACACAGATAACTTAGTGAGGAGCACCAAAAACTGCTTATACATGAGTTAATAACGTCCACTTTTAGTAACACAGTTATGATATTCTTTATTGCCTAAATGATCATGTAATGTTGCTGTGAACTGTTATATAGCAGATCCTTCTCCCTCCCTATCCCAGGGAAGTATTAAATCCAGCTACACTTATTTGATGTAGAGAAGGAACAAAATACCAGTATCTGTAATGTGCTTGGTGATCCTCAGTTGGGAGATACTGTGGGTGTATCTGCACATGCGCTTTACTGTGGAATTGACCAATTAGCTCCGCAGTAATGCATCACGGTCAACATGTGCACCAGTATTAGGATGCAGTAAATTAATTAACTCTGTCATAAGATAGCACTGTCATAAAACAGTACTATCTTACAGCAGAGCAATGAAGTGTGATGAAACACACATGTAGATGGTGACAGGGGCTGACTGCGGCATGAGGGTGCTAAAGTGTGGATAATGTCTGCTGCCTAGCCACACACCTCCTCAGATTCTGCACCCTCATGCCCCAAACAGCCCCTCTGCTGCCTGATGTCACCTGGGGCTGATCCCTCTGAGCCTGCTGCCAGCCTGGGGCTGCTTCACTCAAACTGCTATAGTCCCAGGTGCATGTATAGATGCTGTGCCCAAGAGCAATTGACTCCAGCTCAAACAGCTCCAGGGTGCAGTGCATCACATGCACTCCCCAACAGGGAGTTTGGCCCCTCAAAAGGGGGTTCAGCACTCTCACAAGGCGTTTGGCCCCCCAACAAGGGGTTCATCCCCCACACAAGTGCTGCAGCCCCCGCAACAGGGGCCAAATAGCCCCCGCAGGGGTTACCACCACAGCCAGAGCGTCTCTATGGAGGACCCAGCCTCCGGTTGCCCCCGCTTTTTTATACTTCACTTTTTTTAGACCCCTGGATATCCAGCGCGGGGAACATTTTTTTTGTTCCTGCACATGCCTGTTGCCTCGCCTCAAAGGGGTTTGAGGTGGGGCAAGAGGCATGTGAGTGCTCATGTGGATGCGCCCGTTGAGATTTAAACAAGAGCTCACTAAATAGGGAACCATCTATAGCTAACCAGCAGGGTAATACTGGTGAATAGGGTATGGTCTTACATTCCATACATCTTTGAGGCCTACACACCTAGTTTAGGATGGGGCTATATGTTTTACACATCATATTAACTGTAGAAAATGTTACTCACAACCTTATTAAATGGTTTGGGTAAGGTTGGAGCAGTATGGGTACAGTGGAAATTCTAAAGCTCCTTACAAAAACAAATCCTCTACATTTCATACATCCTAAATCTGTAGCTGATGTCTATGAATTTTTTCACTGCCACAGAGATCATTCCATCTTTGCTCAGAACTAGACAATCAAAATGATACTGATCAGGAAGACAATATACAAGGGTTTTTTATTATTTTTTCTCTCACTCTGTTTTGTCTCTTTATCATCTCAGTTTTGTCAATATTGGCATTCAATGGCCATTCTGAAAATTATTAGCTGCTTCAAAGCTTTATTTGATTTACAGCTAATGCAATGCCAATAATGTAACTGACAATTGCTTTGAGTATTCATTTCTCTACCAATTCACAGACAATCAGATTCATTCCCACCTCAAGACCCAGTTATCATCACTCACCTTAGCCTATCAAAACAGTCAATCTACATAATGGGAAAATGTAAAAATCCCACAGTTAGAAAAGAGCTCCTTCTACTTGAAAGCTACAAGGACTATTCTATCAGCATACCTTGCAGACTTCAGTTGTGTATATTCACAGCTAGGGTCAAATAAAAGTTTGTTGAGCTCCTACTTTGTTTAAACCATTTGGAAAACATTTTTTTAAAGCTTAGGGTGTCTTTTTCTTTATATTTTTACTAGATGGATTGGGGCTGTTTGTTTAGATTTAAAACAATTGTAGATTAAACAAAACAATCTGTACTTTCATATACTGTTAGCCATTAGAAGGGATTCTTGATATGAAATAAAAAATGCTCTCTTCTCTGAGTCAAATGGTAGAAAGTCCAGATAAAATGACACTATAACCTAGAAAGAAAGTTCTTTTCTTGTCTCTGGGACTCAAGGAAAAAATCCTGTAAATGAATAGTGCATTATATTTGTAAAAATAACCAGGTATAATTTTACACTAATAATTTTAAAGGCAAGGCATCATTGTTACTATTAGCCAACACGTATTTGGAAGCATAATCCAAAGAAAACCCATCTCGGTCATTTCCTTTACATTATTCTTCCTTGGACAGATCCTTTCAAGCAGTGATGGGGATGGCACTGAGCACTAAAAACCAAAAGCTATGTTCACACAGGGAATTTCCAAGACTTCAGAGAGCCTTGCAACTCAGCACTGATCTGGAATGGTATCTAGGTTGTAGCCATATTGGTCTAGAGGAAAAGGCAATCAGGACTCATAGTAGAGATGATATCTTTTATTAGAGCAACAAGATTTCACTAGAGTCTGCTTTCCTGCCATCTAGGCATCCTGACTTACATCTGATTGCTACATCAGGTCTCTTAAAAAAGGCAAATGGGGGCAAATGGACTTCATATGGGTGCCTATACATAAGCAGAGAGTCTGCTCCAACCCACTGAAATTCCAGCACATTGGAGCAGACTCAATTCCTTGAATATGCTGGGCTCATCAAACAAGGCTTAGTTCAAGTACCTCCGCTGCCATTCTTAAGTACCGGGTCACTGATACATGAGACACAGCAGTGCATTCATAATTAAAGCCTTGCCCTCCCCACCCCTGGAGCACATGTAAGAGTGCCCACAGCTGTCATATTTTGGCTTCTCAGACCACCAGATTGCACCTACTTTATTTCAATATTGCAGGTGCCGCTATCTACATTAACTCAAAATGAATGTTCCCCATGCCCCTTGTAACTTCATAGTCCTCTTTTTAACTTTCCCCCTTTTATCTTTTTACATACTTTAAAATTGCTAGTAAAAAATACCTCAATATATAACAGATGCATGCAAGCACACTGCATTAAATTTATTGCAGAAATAGAACACGCTCAAAAATGACATTTTTTCCTATGCTCATGTGGTGAACACCTGCAGCTTTTTAACAAGGCATGTGGCTGCAGGAAAAAAAATATTGCCTGCTTTTCTTGTATTTGTTCTCTTTTATGAGTGTTTTTGAATCAAAATCATCTTTGGATACCTGTTTCATCTCATTATAGATGTATGTGAATATTCACCAAGGAGCTTACTGTATAAGACTGTTAACATCACAACAAATGTATGCTAAATATATCTTAAAGAAAGAACACTACATTAGGCTGTCCGTGGATGCACAATATAACTTTTTTTTTTCAAATGAAGTACCACGACTATAATAGCCTGCTCTGTCCTTGCAATACAACTGATTAATATAGGAAGATGCACTATTTTTTAGCAAATAGCACAATGTTCCATTGACCTACAATTCTTATTTCAGGTCAGACAGGCAGAGCTATTGAAGTCAATGAGAATCTTTCAACTGGTTTCAATGGTCTTTGAATTGCATAGTAAGAGAGGAAAATCCTGGAGACTTAACAGGATCCTAGGCCTACAGCCTCAAAGGTATTTAGGCTCCCAACTCCCATTGATATCAATGAGAGATAATAAAGCATCTAAATATCTTTAAAATCCTGGACTCTCACTTTTAATCACAAAATTTTAGAAATTTCAAGGATTTCCATTTCTGAAGGTATCTGAACATAAAGGACCACGTGCTACCATCATTTATACCACTGCAAATGTTGAATAATGCCCCTAATTTCTGAAGTTTGCCCAAATTTACACTTATACAAACAACAACAGAACACAAAGGTAAATATATTATCTGGCCAGAAACACAGATATTCTGTAACCATGGATTACTTTCTTATGCTTTTTTCATCTAGCTGTGAAATTGGGTAAAATGAGCTGAATTCAAAACAGATGTTAAATTTTACCTAAGGCTTTTCTGTGTAAGTTTGGTAGCCCAACATGTAACCACTAGACAACCACAGCATCAGTTGAGAACACTGAAGATTAATGAATGCTCTCAAGACTTATCTAAAATTCGGTCAATAGAAAAATATTTAGGACAGGCATTTCTACAGTTGTGACAGCTGCATGTTCAAGGGCCTTTAAAATTGCACTTACAAGTTTAGCGCATTTTGTTGTACAAAATCCTGGGTAGAATTTTAGTTCTTTTAAGAACTAAAAAGAGACAAATATCAAAAGTATTTATCCCTAAACTCTGGGGAACAGGAGAAATAGCTCTGAAACTGGATATGACCCATTACTGATTTTGATTGGCAAACCATTTACAACTGTGGAGGAGTGAACTGAAGATCAGGTTGAGTGAAACAAAATTAGTTCTATTCCTGAATCTACCACAAACAAATTGCATCTCTGGGCAAGAGTTGACATCCCTAGTGCCACACTTTCCCCATCTGTATAGACTTCATATTGTACTTTCAGGTCTATGGATGAAAAGAACAGCAGAAGTGCAAAATATTATTTACTATATATTTAAAAAACCCTTCTGATTTTGGCATTTATATTTTAAGTTAGCCTTGGACTTGGAAGGTGGATTTGCAGCTGCTGACAATTTACAGCTGCATGCAACATGAATCAGTATATATTGAGTGGAAGGGGCAGGATGATGATTCATGTATAGGAGAGGATTTACTGGGGCAATTTGGCTTCCATGTTCCACTCTAGCAAATGCAAAGCGGCCACAATGGACTTGATGTAGGAGTCACTTGGTGAAATCCTCTGGCCTGTGTTCTGCAAAAGGTCAAAGTAGATGATCATAGTGGTCCCTTCAAGCTTTAGACCCTGTGAATAAACTTGGCTTAACTGGCTAGTTAAGCCAGGTTAATGATTGCTTTGTGTCTCAAGAGCAGTACAAAGCAGCTGGAGTCTTCTAGAGAATTTGATCCTTCATTTTGCTGCTGCTGTCATCTTTATTAGTATAATGATAATGAGCTAATTACGTAGGTTCAGACAGAGCAAACAGTCCACCTCCAGTCTCTGTTCACTTCAACAAGGGCTCTTTGCAAGGAATAACTAGTCTATATAATTTGATTGTGACTGGACAATTCATGTGATTTAATTATTATTAATTTAGTGATAACATAACAGCTCTATTACCACTGTGGCACTGTCTCAAATGATAACTTTGTTTCTATCTTTGGGAAGCAAATAAGACTATAGTAGAATTAACATAATGTATAGATGTGAAAATAACAAGCAGGATTCTGATCCCCTGCCTGTATCTAAAATGGAAGTAAAGATTTAGGTCTCAACTCCATCTGATGAGGCTTGAAGGAAGGATGTGTACCAACAGCAACCTTTTAAATGGTTAACATGTTCATGATTTACATTTTGGATAGTTATGTCAAGCTTTTCATCAACTCTTGAAGCTGAAAAATAACTTTAGCTTTATGCACTAGTTTCACATATATTAGTTTGCTAATGGGACTGTAAGGATATGGAGCTATGAGGTAGGTTAATAAAGACGCATAACTGCAGTATTTCATTAAATTCATATACTATTTCAAGTCTATTTCTCTCTAATTTATCAAGTCTTGCTGGTGCTGCCAAATATATTGGGGGTTTGCTGACATGGATGGGAAACAGCTTGCTGAAGATCAGTCTAGCACAGAAGTAAGTAGCTGCATATACAGCTACGTGGATGACTAATGAAAATGAAGATTGTAAGTATATAAATGCTGCTGCTGCAAATCCAGAGGCCATTTTTCAAAATTTGGATCCGATGTTGACTTCACAATTTCTTACTGGGAAAAAAAATCAGTTTTACCATACAAAGCTTCAAGAACAATGAATTAATGAGATAGGTATATTCTTGCTCCCTTTTCTGCAGGATATTCAGATTTGATTTTCTTTTCATATCTGTAGATTCTTAAAAAGCCACCATGTGTTCAAATATGTACACTTAACTACTCTTGTTGGGATGATGCATCTGGAGTCTAAAAACTACTAAACAGCTTCTACAGTAGCATTCACTTATAATAAAAATATAAGCAATGTGTGAATACCCGCCTCCCTCCCAAAGATAGAACAGGAACAAAACTTTTTCCTTATTTGATGTTTCTTTCTTAGCAGGTAGTTAATAAAATTTAATGTTTTCCCCCCAAATTATAACCCAAAGAGAAGTTAAAATGAATACATTTATTTATTTAAAGAACACCTTTCACACTGTGGAGAGACCTTTAACAACTTTAATATGTTAATAACATTACTGTAATATATCCATATATTGCAGTAATGTTATATGTGTACTTATATATAATTATATATATATATATATATATATAATTTCAGTGATGTTATTAATATATGTATATGTGTGCATGTGTAAAAGTCATATATATATTACAGTGAGGCTATAAATGTATCCGTGCAGACTAACATTTAATTGTGGACAGCACTTATGTGCCTGGCAAATTGTTCTGCCTCTTTGTCCATCCCATCTTTCTTTTGTGTCACTTGTAGTCTGTTTTCATATCCTGCTAATTATATTGTCTTCTCACCAGTAAAAGACTTTGATTTCATTGCTGACAGAGGAATCTGAAGGAGAAAAACAATGTGAGGAGGTGAATTGAATCAACCACATGTAAACCATCTGTAGCAATTAGTGATAACACCAGTAGTTTTAGAAACTTGTGTTTTTGCTTCATCTGGCTGGGGCTCTTAAGCCTGACAGCAGTTACAGATCCATTTGTTAAAAACCACTTTTCTAACCATATTGTAAAATAGTTAAATCTCTGTTATCTAAAGCAGATCCTGAAATGCAGGAGTTTTTTTTTTTCTCCCTCTTTTTTGCTTTCCCAGCCTAAATAACCTTCCTGCTGTATCAGCCAGAAAGAGGTCAGACTCTGAAATGCTAGCAGTGCTTTGTGTCCTGCAGGTGGAAATACTGCATAGAAATGGAAAAACACAGATGGGAGATGCACGTTCTCTCAGCTGAAAAATGTAAACCTATAGTCACTGTGTTTCTTGGTGTCTTACTGAACAAACTTCAATTATATTCATGTTAAAGAAGAGAAAAAAATATATAGACTGAATGCCAGGGAAAGAAAAGAACCCAAAGGAAAAAACTCCCCACAAAGAACATGTTACATCTGGATTTTAGAAAAGCACCAAAAAAGCACATCTGGGTCAATAATTAGAACTTTATTATGATTGTGGGAGGAAAATGTTTGAAACAATAGAACCAGAAGAAAAGCTTAAGGGAACTGAACTACATATGTACCTGAAGCTGTGAGCCTCTTACAAAAATCACCACATAAGGAAAAGAAATATGAATAATATGAGGGCAGTCGTATGAGGGCTGCTATGGTCTCTACTCTGTACAGCAGAATACACGGACAGAGACTGATGAAAATGGGGTTCAATCACACTGGTTCATATGCTCTTAAGATTTATTTGGTCTGAATAAGCAGAACCACTAGTTCTTCTCTTGAGATCTGGCAAGCTTCTTAGTCCCAGGCTCTCTGGGCATTTGTAGACAACATGCAATTGTCATCTACAAACAAGTTTCTAAGATGTGGTAACTTAATGAGGATTAAATACCTTGTCATGTACAAATGCCCTCTGTTACCTGTTAATGGTAATAAAACCCCAAAGCCCAGCTGTCTGATGACTTCTCCCTAATAGTTTAAGCCATAACTCTAAAGTTGCAGGAACTCTGAGTTTACATTGAAGGGATACATCAATGGAAATAAATAGGCACATACTTTGTAAACAGAGGTCCAAAAGATATTAACTCTTTACTTTGACACTGATTTAGACAAAATAAAAATTGCCTACATTCAATTCTCCTGCTCAGTTTCCTCACTATTCATAAGGACAGAGTGTTCTGAGGATAAAGTCTCTAAAGCCCAGCATCTTTCTCTAATAGTTCATGTCTTCTTTCAACTCATGGAGTTTCTTTCCTCCAGATCAATTTCCTTTGTTTCAAACTGTCAGATGAGTCACAGTCAATCTCTTATGCTATTAAAGCATGTCCTTCTTTTTATCCTCCTGGCCAAACTTCCTAAATATATACACCTCCCTCTGAGTTTTCACTTTAACCTGGCTTTTTTGAAGAAAAAAAAACACTAGGCCTCAGCCTTCTCAAGAAACGTGGTTGAACAGGTTTCTATAGGCTTCAGCCATCCCAGCATCCCAAAGTACTCACTCCACCTCAGTGGTAGTCATCAAAATTTCATGACAGTCCATGGTTCTGGGTCTTGAAGACATACATGACTATTTCCCACTTCCAGTGAGGGCGTTTGGAAAGAAGATCAGGTAAGAAAGCAACATATGATTTAACGGGGAAATAGTTATGTATGATATTCTAGAAAATAATGCAGAAATCTCTTGTGTCTTTCCCTGTAATAAACCATTCTGCCCTTAAAGAAGGGCCGGACTTGTACAACTCATAGATTCTGGACGCAAACAAAAAAAAAAGTATCTCTTTCTTCTGTGTTCACACTTCGTCTTTGTTTTCACATATCTCTCTTATTTCCTTATATCTTTTTATGCATAAAAAGCTGGCTACTGTGATATTTATATTAGTTCATATTCATAAGTAAAAGGAGCTCTACTGTCAGAAATATTTTTGAATCTTCTAATTCAGTGGTCCTTGTATTAGGAAAATATTTGAGAATATGTATTTTATATTCAGAAATATTTACAATGGCAGTAATAGAGGTAAACTAGGAATTAAGTTAGGAAGTGAGGGTACAGGCAGCATGCCAAATGCAAACAGAGAAAAAGAGTCCTCTTAACTTGTTTCTGTACTCTTCAATAGATAATCCTTTAAGTAGTCTGCTATAGCAGCAATAGCAAAGTAGATCAGGTAGGATACCTGTGGCCTCATATGAAAGACAGGCAGTGGGAGTACGGCATGCAATACCATCACAGATGATGATGTATTTTCAGGTAGCTTCCTGTAAACCATATAGGTTTGAAAAGGATATAAAAACACATAACCAAATGAAATGGACTGCAATCAATCTACACAAGAAACTTACTCAGGTACACTGCAATATCTTCTTCTGACCAGATGCAAGCACAAGAATATTCTACCCAAGAGACTCCAGGTGACAAATCCACTCTGTATGGTGTACCTCACAGCCTATTCTGAAAAGCTCTGCTTCTTTGTCTCTGAGAAACTGAGGAACCACCTTATCACAGATCTATGCAGCCAACTGGAAAGGATCACCAGACTTGCAGAACTAAAAACAATACAGAACTGCCCAGATATAACAGCCATTTACCAGGAGGAGATCTTTTCATCCAGCCATGAAGACTATCACAAACACCGTCATATCTTAAAGATGATAAACAAAACAAAAGTTTCTCAATTTGCATGCTCCAACAACAGCCCTCCTATCAATGGTAATATCATGTTAACCTTTTTTTATACCCTACTACACTACTCAATAAGATACAGCTATATGGAGACCTCAAGGCTTTTTGTGCCCCTTAAAACTAAGGAAATATTTTCATGACCAGGAGCTATGCAATGATCAACTCACCACAGACCACACCCATACACAGCACAAGAAGAAGGATAGTTCCTGGACTCCACCTGAGAGCTGCAGCCTAACTCTGGACCCATTTCTACCTTTGTGCCCACTCTGCCCAAAAAACAATGATACCTGTGTTACAACCTCAGCCCTGCAAAATGAAGAACCATATTCAGCCTTAAAAAAAAAACTGATATTATCACACAACTGCCTGATAAGGCGGGTCCCACTGTTGTCATGGACAAAACAATATACAGACAGAAAGCCGAGACAATAAAACCAAGCCTGAGAACAAGGGCAGCAGATTCCCTCTGGTTGCCAGCTGCGACCACCAGCTTGAATACTTTGGATAATTTATTAATGATTTCCAACGTCTCCTGGAAAATGACAGCTGTCTCAAGGTAGCTGCAGGGGATAAACCCATCCTGGTTTATATACAGCCTCCCAGCTTCAAATGGCATCTCTCAAGCAACAGGCTAATTCACACGGAGGTACCTATTCTCACTGAGGCACTAGGCTTTGCAATGGACCAAGATGCAAGCTGTGTCCCCTCATCAGAACAGACCACATTATCACTGAATCAAGCAGCACAGATCATAACATCCAAGGTTCATTCACCTGTACCTCTACCAACGTCATACACACCATCACCTGCTTACAGTGCTCCTCTGCTCTCTACATTGGACAGACCTGGCAATCCCTAGATTGTAAGGATGAATGAACGCTGATCTGACAGCAGCTCCAGAAAAAACACGCAAGCCTGTGACAGAACTCTTTAACCTCCCTAGAGGTCCCATCACTGACCTTGGAGTAGCTGTCCTTAGACCACAACATTTTAGAAACAAACTTGAATGGGAAACTGGAGAACAAAAAACCACTCACAATCTGAATTAAGTGTGGTCTAAACAGGGACTATAGATTCTTATCCCATTATCTGAATTAGCTTTTGTGAACCCTTGTGCTTATCTGTTTATTACTTGTTTGCTTCCCCAAACCAGTGTTTCTCAACCCGTGGTATGCATACCCCCAGGGGTATGCAAGACGCGGGCAGGAGTATGCGGGTACTGCGTTTTCGTCTTTGCCTGCTTGGGCTGGAAGCTATAATGTGCTTTTGTATTCGGATCATACTCTCTATTTAATATACTGCATTGTGCATGTCCTTTCACAGCTTCTAATGAAAGGAGCTTGGGCTCATGAAAGCTCATGTTATACCTCTTTGATTTAGTTAGCTTATAAAGTGCAAATGGACTATGCCAGCTGTCAGATGTGGTTCAGCCAGCTCTCTTCCTGCACACCATTCCAAGGGGGTAGGGACCAAGTCATCAAAATGCCTCGTCTCTGAGGAAATGTGTCTCTTGAATATACACAGTCAGTTCCAACTAAATACACACGCTGTTTAAACACGAATTACCCACTTGGTTCCACAGTGTTCCTTAATTTGTTTCAAATATAATTTATTAACCCTTTCATAAAACCTAAAGAAAATAAATTTATAACAGTGCCTCTTATCAGTCTCACAGTCAGGGGCAGGGCAGAATCCAAGATAATTTCTCAACTCGGGAGCAGTGCAGGACCACTGTAGTCAGTTCTGTCATACCACCTCCGGAGCAAAGTAGCATCTTAGGCACAGCAGCAGCTTAAGCTAGAGGCTGTCTTCCCATTCTTCCAGCACCACTCCTGGCTGCCCCTTTTGGGCTGCCTAGAATCTGGCCCACCGTATTCTGCTGAGACTTTTAGATGATAACAGAGAGGACAGAAAAGTCCATCCACTCTCACCCACATCATTATGTGGCTACGTTTACTTTCTGTGCTGTGACTTTTTCTAAGCCAAGGGTAGCACTCTTGATATAACTGGCAGACTACATTGCCTTGGGATCATTAGAACTAGTAGGACATTTTTCACTGAAAATGTGGTTTTTGATATCTTTAAAAATTCTACCAGGAAATAAGCTGAGGAATTATTTTCCTACAGTTGGGCTAAGTATCCCCATTGAAGTGAAACTTAATGAGAGTTAAGAATGACATAAAATACTGGTAGTGTAAGGGTGATGTGGCTGTGATGGTCCAGAAAGTATGCAGGAGGAAAGGATTTCTTAGGGCAATATCTTTTATTGGACTGACTATGAAGCTGGGGGAGAGATAGACAAGCTTTTGAGCATAAGACATTCTTCATCAGGTCTCAGTCCTTGCCTTTACAAAAATTGTGCACATTTTTGCTAGTTTTTCTTATGCTATTTAGATCATTTCTATAATATTACAGCAGGCAGGAAGGATTCCCTGGGAGGCAAGTCTAAGGGAAGCAAGAAAAGCAGTCCAAGAGATCTCCCTGTACTTAAAGGAGACCTCATTAAGGGTACAGGCGCAAGCTATTCTGATGCAACAGAAGAATGGGAAGTGCAACAGGAGACCTGCCTAACTAGACAGCAATCTCTTCAATGAACTGAAACTCAAAAAGGAATCCTACAAATAGTGGAAACTTGGTCTTATTACTAGGGAAGAGTATAAAAGTATCACATGGCTTGTAGGGAGAAAATTAGGAAAGCCAAGGTATGATTTGAGACGCAACTGGCAAGGGACATAAAGGGCAATAAAAAGGGATTCTACAAGTATGTCAAGAGTAAGAGGAAGACCAAAAAAAACATAGATCTCTTATAGAATGCAGAAGGCAATCTAGTTATGGATGATGCAGACAAGGCTGAAGTACTTAATGCTTTTATTTTATTCCTAAATTCCTAATTATTTAGTACTTTATTTTAGTCCTAACAAATAAGGGTAGCTATGAGATAATGGGTACAGTTGGTAGCCAAGATATGGAAGGAGATGAACAATCTGAGTAGTGAAAGGATAGGTTAGAGGTTACTTAGAGAAGCTAGATGCTTTCAAGTCAGAAGGTCCAGGTGGGATGGACCCCAGGGTGCTGAAGGAATTGTTTTAGGTAATTTCAGAGCAATTGGCTATCTTCTTTGAAAATTCATGGAGGTCAGGTGAAGTCCTGGATGATTGGAAAAGGGAAAATATAGTGGCCATCTTTAAGAAAAGAAAGAAGGAGAACCCAGAGAATTACAGATCGGTCAACCCGAGTCTGATGACCTGGAAAGATCCTGAGCAGGTCCTTAAGCAATCCATTTTGAAACACCTAGAGCAGAAGGAAGAGACAGCTGACTGAGCAGTGAGGAACAGGTGGCTGAAAAGGAATAGCGCCAAAACTATGGAAGAAAGGTAGTACGAGCTTGAAGGCAGTGATGATGGTGCCTGTTTGGCCACAGAGTGTTGAGCCTGTTTGTAAGGAGGCAGGCTCAGGAGAAGCAAGCCTGTTGATTGGCTAATGGGGAAACCCATGTGCCAGGCCCTGAGAGACAAGGGTCAGGGGACTGGAGTGGGTGGAGTTAGTAAGTATATAGGCTTAGCTTCAGGGCCAAAAAGCCACTCTAGCCTGAATGTTATGGAGAGAAGAGCTCCCTGGAGAGCTAGATGAAGTAATGATTCACAAAAGGATAGGGTACCCCAGGAAGATGGTGGGAACTGGCTGGTAGGAATCAGGGAGGATCCACTCTATGGTAAGGGTATGTAGACAGGTTAGTTGTTTAGTTAAATGTTTATGTTGAATGTTTTACTTCTCTGAGGCTTGGGAATGGCTAATGGGAAGGTGGAAAGCCATGAAGGGTTACCTAAGTGGGGAGAGGGGGCGCTGTTGTTTGTTTTGTTTTGTAGAGGCTGGCAGCCCTGTAAAATTGTGGTGGGTGCTGGTGAGGCATGGGCCATTTTACCTACTGGGCCCAGGGACAGATTACCAGTAAAGGATAGCCTGAGAGGGACCAATGAAGAATGGTGATGGTGGATGTCAAGGAAGGCCTCCAGTCTTCAGACCTGCAGGCTTCATGGTCTGGGAGTGCAAGGTGGGATGAGGGGGCCAGAGCAGAGGGAGAGATAAGGACACACAGGGGTTTGGCTAAGGCCAAGTGGAGGGAAAGACACCATGTTTAGGGGACACAGTCAGAAGATCAGGCCAGACAGACGCTATCCATGATGAAGAAGGTAGAGTAAGGCATTGAAGGTCTCATCCTGGTCTCTGAGGGCTGCCTCCCTAATTAATATTAATATTCAACAAGGCTGTGTCAGGCAGGATCAGGAGGGTACTGTGGGGAGACTGGGTCAGGGTAAGCGGGCAGGTTTGTTTCGGTTGCCAGGGGGCACCATGGCTCCCCTCTGAGATGAGTTCTATAAGAACACCTGTATATGAAACTAGATAGATAGATATACTTTGTTTTAGCATAGTTTTAGGGTTACCTTAAATATTTCATATCGTCCCTACACATACAGAAAGTATGTGTAGGCCAGTATGAAATGAGTTAATAAAGTGTGTTTAATGTACTTCTACATTATTTTCATAGGGCATTTAATTTATCATGGTTGGGATTATCATTTGAGCTCTGTTAAGTGTTTTAAAATTAGACAGTTGATCTTGTGTGACTTGTTATCATTAAAGGATTTAGTAATAGTTTCCCCCCACTCCCTTTTTCCTTTCTGTGAGATAGTTAACAATTTACTCTGTGCTGTGCTGCTTGTGTGTGTGACAGAGTGTAACATTGGAAGAGGTTGGAACAGATGGCCCTGTTGACTGTGATTTTTTTCAATTTTGGAAGGACAGCCTTGGTAACTTAGCTAGTTAAGGAACTGTCCCAATTTCAATAAAATCCAAAACACCTTGCAATGCTGCCTGGCTCCCTTCTGTAGCATCAATAGCCCTCTTGTGCTACTTAAGTAGCAGTCACCATTTTCCTTCCAAATATGCCATCAAGTCAAAGGATTTTGCCCCTAAGGATTCCATTTTTACTTTTACAGTATTTTTTTCTTTAAGGATTCTCTCTCTTGTGCTCAGGGAACTCTTAAAAACCCTTTCCTAAGATAAGCAACTGGAACTGGATTAGAAAGAGCCATGCAGCAGCACTACAAATTTATAAAGATTATTTATAAAGATTCTTTTGGGGGTTAGATTACTTTCTGAGCTTTTGGGGGTTAGATTACTTTCTGTCTTGAAATCCCTTTAGCTTTATTTGTAGGCCCTGTCATGCCATGCACAGTACATTCCCAAAATAAGAAGCATCCTTGTCCCAAGCTGCTTACAGTGCGAACAGAAGAAAACAGATAAATGGTAGGAGAAGGGAACCATAATGGCTCCTTTCTCAAAGAGGAACTGAGACAAAGAAAAACTAAGTGATGTGCCCAGAGTCATGTAGGAAGTCTAGGGCAGAACCAGGGTCTTCACAACAAAATCACCCTCTTATTGTTCCTATAAATGTCAGATAAATTGCAATTGTGAAAGCAGAGTCTCCAATTCTACAACTGAATTGTGTTAGCTTCTTCTCCATATGCCATATTTCAAAGCAGAATTTAGTTAAATTATCCGTAACAACTGAAGCCGTGATCCAGGCAGGCATGAAGGGATCTAAATACCTTTGTGGATTTGGGCCTCGGTTCTCCAAACCCACCTGTATGTCTTATTCATGTTTTCTTTCCAAAGGAAAACTTCCGTTGTAAATTGTTGGAGCTGTCAGAAGTTGATTGGAATTATGCTTGACGAATATGGGAAGAGAGGGAAAAGAGTATTCAGTTCAGAACAAACTTCTCTTGTAAAACCCATCATAATTTGCAAGCAAAAAGGACATCTTCATTTTCTAAATGGGGCCTTTTAAAATGATAGGCAATAATGGGAGAATAAGTCCATTATTCATTTATAAGGGAATTAGCATAACAAAGCTGCTTAATGTGAGAGTTCAGAAAGCTCTGATTAATAAATTAATCCTTACATTTTACAATAGATCTCATTTTTTGTGAATAATTTCTATATGAAACTATTTTAATAATCCCATTTAATAATGTTTTTCTTTGGATACCTTAACTCTTTATGTGCTGTTAAATCAGATACCAATCCTCTGTTATACGGGCACATAGTGGCATTAACTTCAAAGTCAGTGCTGTCAGTCCAGTACACAGACTGGGGAAATGAACTCTACAATGTCCATGCAGCAAACAAAAGCAACTCCTACTGTGCTAAATGGCTAAGCAAGAATAATCTAAGTCAAACTGAACACTCATAAAGGGCAAAAGATGAATTATGGATCCCCAGTTTTATATAAAATCATCTGAGTATATAATGATTTTTTTTTCTTGTCTTGAAATCCCTTTCATTAAATGATCTTCTTCCAGTTTGCCTTCTAATGTGGGCAGGCTGCCTCTTCAACTCACCTCCCCGTTCTTAAAGTCTGCACTGTAATTAAAAAAGCTTTGCTTTTCTGAACAAGAGCTGTTCCAGATGAGGCACCTTCAGTCCCAAGCCACTGCCCTGCTGTCTTCTGAAGAAAAGCAAGGCATCTTTCTCAATCCCTTTCCTTTAAAAGACTTTTTACTTCCTGCCTTCCTTTTTTTAGCTTTAGCTTCAGTGAATCAGTCTTTTTTTTTTTTTTTTACTGAATAACCCATAAAGTGGTTTTATTCAGGTGTATGTTATTGGTAGTATTGTTCCTAAATAGATATAAGTAATACAGTTTGATAGATGCCATCAGTCTATATTAACAATCACACAATACTGCTTTTTCTTTCCTACAGCAAGATATTAATGAAACCAGCACTTCTCTGAGTTTTTGCTTTTCATGCTCTGCATGTTCTTCAGTCTGGTTCTACTCATGGGCTAAGTACAGACAGTCAAAAAGCCTGAGGCTAAATCAATTCAATCTTCACAGGTAAGTCTAAGCTGCATATATTGAACCAATAAGCAAGTGAACAAACATTCACATTTGATTCTGGAAATGCAGTCACATGCCTGTAGTGACCCAGCCCAGAAGCTGGGGGAGTGCTAAAGCATGTCTCCCTGCTCCGCTGGAGCGGACAGCTTAGGTCAAGGCTAGCCAACCCACCCTGTAAGCGGGGGTTTGAAGAGGAAGTGCAAAGCATCTTGGGATGCTGGGGGACTGTCAGTTAACTTGGCTCTGGAGGGGATCAGGGACAGAAGTTCAATAAACTGATTAACCTAAATCAGTTAAGTCTGATACTACATCCATCCAGGTTTATCTTATACTAGTTTCAGTCATTTTGAAAGAGATTTCTTTCTTTCTCATTTTTATCTTTAGTGCACTAAACTTCTGCTGTGTTATGGACCTGGACTGGTTTCCAATCACTTATACCATTTTATGTGTAATTTCTGTCCCTTGCTAGTTGACAAATTGTCGTGATTCGCTCTGAAAAGTTAGAAGTGGGTGTTTATGCTGGGATTCTTTTAACAAAGTTGGTCACAGCAGGGTGAAGAATGATGAATCCTTTACAGAATAATCCCTATGTACAATGCAACTAAACTTTGCTTCATTTTCAAAGCCTCTGGAAAAAAAGTTAATTATATAGTAATATAACACGGTAGAGGAAGAGCATTACTGATGACATTACTAGGCTCACTTTGAACAATATGAATGCCACTTTCCCTTAGATTATTAAAATGTTCATACAATGGTTTGGTTTCAGGAAATGGAAAGACTTCTGACAAACATCCATTGACCTTGCTAGTCTGGGGTTTCAGTCTCTGCCTAGTGACAGAAAGTCTCAGCCACTGGATTGTTATTTGTGTTGGGTAATGCAAGTGGATTCTGTTTTCTGGTCTACTGACTGCATGTCAACAGCAGAACACCCACCTCCATCTAGGTAATCAAAACAACAAGGTCTCATCTCTTACATTACTGACCTTTGCTCACCTAACAATAGTCTTTCCTTGTATATTTGCCTTAGCTCTTCTCATCACCTCCTTCTTGTATAAATTAAAAGGACAATACACTGGGATCTTATATAATACAGGCCAACAGGAAAAAAATCAATACATGCAAAAACAATAGCACACATCTAAGGTGCACAGTGGTTCCATACAAATTGCCTTTACTTAGGTACAAGCCAAGAGAAGCAGCTCTTAAAAGCATTTGACAGCTTACATTTCCTAATAAGTCTCAGACTGCAAAGCAGAGGGGAAAAGATTCTTAGAAAACTGCTCCTAATTCATGGTTAATGATGCACACAAGAAAACAGAAACCCCATTATTTGTTGGCATTACAAGTCTTCCAGCAACGAGCCTTAAGTTTGAATTTTATTTGCTGTTGATCTTATTATTCTAGCTTAATTTATAATTTCTGTTAGCCCAGAATATTTTAGAAGAGAGATGTGAAATCCTGTTAAAATATGTCTACCAAAGCAAGCTTTCCCTTTAAGAAAACATTTATAAAATTTGCCAAGCTCAGAAACCAATAGACAGCATTATTTAACCTCTCTGTGGGTGCATCTACCCAAGACATTTACTGTGGAGTTCCCTGATTAGCTCCACAGTAAACTCACTGTCTACACATGCAGTGCTATTAGGACAAAGTAAACTAACTCTGCCATAGGTTAGTACTTATAAAAAATAAGTGCTACCCTACAGTAGCTTTTTTTTTACTCCGTAGCAATGCATGTGTAGATGCTGTTGGAGCTGGCTGGGGTATGAGGGTGCTTCAGTGCAGGGACTGCCTGCAGGCTAGCTCTGCAATTAAGCACTCTCATGTCCCAGCCAGCCCCTCAGCAGCCCATTGAGCCAGAACAGAGCCTCCCCGGGCTGACAGCTGGGGCTGCTCCAAACTGGCTCAACATGACGCAGTCCTGGTCACATGTTCAAATTCAGCACCTGGGAACAACAACTGCACACACAGATGCTCCCTGTGTTACCCAATGAAAAGAAAAAAGCCTTGAAAAGTCCTGCTTTGGCAGTTGATTCATGCCCTTCCTTTTGGTCTTCTTCCTCTTGATATCTCTGCTGCTTATGGGGAATAAAAGCATATAGGAATGTCCTTTTAGAACTTCACTCCTGCTCTTGCTTCAATCACTGCTGCCCAAGCTTTTCCTTTAACTAATCATTTCACTTCATGCACATACTCTTAAAAAAGCATATCCCTGTTCTAATCACAATTCAGTGATCTTATGCAGATTATTGACTTGTGATCTCAGCAGCTCTGTCACCTTTCTTGCTTCCAAGAGGCTTGTTTTTTGGATTTTTTTTTGGGGGGGGGGGGAGGGGAGGTTCTCTCCTCAGCTGAAACTTGGTCTACACACACACACTGCTAACCTACAGCAGTAAAACCATCAACTCAGGGGAGGTTAGCTCACCACAGTTCTGAGCTCCGGCCAATCACTAATTGCAGATTTATTTGAAAAGGAGGCTCCACGTATTGGTGTTTATCTCTCTTTCTTTACTGAAATTTTGACAAAGGAACATTCTTCTCTGTATGGGTTTAAAATCTACCTATAAGATTTAATTATTCTCTCTGTGGCATTAATTCCCCAGACCCTGGAGACACAATTGTACTCATCTGTTGACTAACTATTTAACATGAAGCGTTTCATCAAATACCAGACTGGTCAGGGATCACACTCGTAAAATAGAAGGTAGAGCCTAATAGAATGACATTGATTCTCTGTCCTCTCCAAAGATGGGCTACAAATTAAAAGCAATAAAATACAAGTTGCTGCACATGACGTTTCATTTCTGGCTAGCTGGGGAGAGTAATACATGAGCCGCAGGCAGGTATATTAATCTCTCCAGCTAGCCAGATATTAAGCCTCATGTACAGCAGCACCTTGTTCTTTATTGTATTTCCATTAGGGCTTTCCTATAAAATTCTTCATTAAACTACAAAAATGTGAAAATGGGTTTAGTAGTTTCACAATGTTTGGCCAGTAAAGCTTAGAAACACTCTTCACATTAAACATTTATGCCTGGAGGCATAATTCTTTGAAACTTGACTCAAAGTCTTCCCCTGTATACAACAGAACCACACTGATTGAGGGAGTGTTGCACGTGGAGGGAAAGCTAAATATCAATGACCAAGGCACTCACTGATTCCTGTACTGGAAGAAGGTACAGAAGGTGACCTGCTACCACCTTTGTGATTCCTGCATTTTGTGGCATCCAGGGTCATTTACCACAAGTAGTAGCATCAGTCAGAATAACCTCTGGGCAGCTCTAACTTGCACCTTCCTACCATGGTTCCCTAGGGGCTCTGGGAAGGAAAGAATAAATAAAACTGTGCTTCAGCCATGCCCCTGCCCCATGCTTCAATCCTCTCTCCTCTATAGTGGAAGCAGGAAGAAAAGCCGGGGCATGGGTTGTACGGGACAGCAGGCCTGGGTTGTAAGGACATTCTATGGCACAAGATGCAGCTTTAGGAGTTATTTCTACCTGCAGAGCAGAACAAAAAGGGCTTGGTGTTCTCAAAGCTGAGCCTGAAATCTGCACTGCTGTAGCAGTAGAATTTTGATCTAAACTTTGGTTGGTCATTTGGAATATATTGATATAAATGCAGGGGATACAGTGCAAATCTGGCCTTCTTTCACCTAGCTTGGAAAAAAGGAAAAAGAAGATCCAGGATAGATTCAAGGCTGCAGCGAAATGTTTTTATGCTACATGACCTCAAAGGGCCAGAAAAAATCAATTTGGCAGAGTGGCTTAGTGTCCTACAAGCCTACCCACATTTCTGTTACTAGTTTAGCAAAAATAGCCAGGTTGGAAAAGCTCCCTTTGGATCACAGCAATCCCTAGTCTTTTGAACCCACTAATAGCAGGTGTAACTTAGTACAGCTTCCCAATTAAGTTATACTGGATGCATCTACATGAGACACTTTACTCAAGATTAGAGCAAATTACTGTGCAGTAAGTGTCACCATCTACATGTGCAGATGCTTACTTGTTCTAGAAATTTGTTCTAATCATGAGTAAATTTGCTACCTGTAAATACAAGTAGCAAATTTACTTGTGATTAGTTATTGTGCTGTATGGCACATATAGACAACCTACCAGGACCAAACTTACTCCCAGTCAGCCAGGCATCAGGGTGTGGAAGATTGCTTTCTGCCCCCAGGAACTACCTGCTGCCAGGGCAGGCTCTGTCACTGGGGCCCAGGTAGAGACAGTGTCAGTAGCAGAGAGCTCCCAGCCCAGCTTCCTAGTTGTAATAATGGAGTGGAGTCAGGGAGCTCCCTGCATGGGGAGGGTTCCCCACCCTGCCTGGAGCTGGCTGGGACCTACCCCCAACTGGGGCAGACCCTGGCCTGCAAGAAGTCTGGACTTCCCAAGCCCCCTATCCCCAATGAGGGAGCAAGGTCCAGGAGCTCCCTGCTGCTGAGGCAGGGGAACATTGTCCCTGCCTGGGCTCTGGTGACAGAGTCTGCATCAGCAGCAGGCAGCTTCCAGGGGCAGGAAGCAATTTCCCAGCTCCTGCCAGGAGACAGCTGTCTCCTGGCCCCATGATCCCTGCACCTCTGCTGCGGGCAGCCAGTGCAGGGCCAGAGGGGGCAGAAGCAGACTGATTCCAGGAGCAGCAAATCTGCTCCCTTATTCCTGAACATGTAGATGCCTGCCTGGGGTTGGTTTACTCTAGAGTAATTTACTCTAAAGTAAACCCACCTCACAGCATTTGCACAAGTAAACATGCCCACAAGGGATTTTTATGGTACACAGCTGGCTAAGGGCTGGGGGAATAAGCTGTTTGCACCTCCTCTCCCCAAAACTACCTGTGCTGAGCAAACAGTACAAGATTTTAGCCCTATAATATTATTTAGAAAGCCTTGTCTATGATTAGGTTACTTCTATTTAACCAGGAGCCTATACCAAAGTTTCCAGATCAAAAAGCACCTAAATCATGTTCACTGTAGCTTCTTTCTCTAATCACAGACAGCACTTTCCTCCTATTTAAAATTCTAAACACGATCAGTCAAATGAAGAGTATTAGCAGAGGAAAAGAGAAAATGAGGAATTCAAAATATATGTTAACCACCACCCCCCCACCCAGCATATGCAAAAAAAAGTCCTTCCATAAATGCAGCATAGCTCAATGTGACAAAAAATGAACAGGGGTGCACCAATAGAGATTTTGGGGACCGATACCAATAGCCAATTTTTAAGGAGGCATATCGGCTGATACCGATCCGATTTCTGATACAACTGTGTGCAGCTGGTAAATCCATGGTGGTGGAAGGGGAAGGGGGAGGGAAGGGGCTTGGGGGTGGCAGCTCAATGCCCCCTGCAGTGAGGGAGGAGGCAGGGGCAGGAGTAGGCGCTGCCCAGACAGAGCAGGCCAGGGTGCAGGACAGAGCTGCAGCTCATGGGGGCACAGCTCCTGCCATTGCGCACACCCTGGAAGGGCATGGGTGGGGGGCATGTGTCCCCAGATCTGTGCAGGGTGGGGCAGGTGAGCTGCACCGGGCTCTTCTTGGCGGGGGCTGGGCTCAGGGAAGGGGGCTACAAAAGGGGTTGCAGCCACCACAAATTTCACCATAGCCTAGCTCTGAGTGCCAATGCCCACTCAGCACAGGCCCAATTCAACACCCTGCCTCTACCCACATGCCAGGAAGAGCCGGGCTGCACCAGGTGGGCAGCGGCATTGGCACTAGGAGCAGGGCTATGGTAAAATTTGGGGTGGCTGCAGCCCCCTCCATAGCTCCTGCCCCAAGCCCAGCCCCCACTGAGAAGTGCCCGGTGCAGCCCTGGCTCCAGCCTGCAGCTGCAGCCTGCCCACCCCACCCTGCATAGATCTGAGGGCATCCCCCCCCTCCCCCCATGCTGTTCTGGGGTGCACGCAGCAGTGGGGTTCCCCCCCCTTGATGAGCCACGGCTCTGTCCTGCACCCCACCCCGCCCCACCCCACCCCAGCTGGGCAGCGCCTGCCCCTGTCCCTGTCCCCTCCCTTACCAGGTTGGGTGTTGATATGCCCCCTCCACACCTCTTCCCTCCCCTTTCACCACAACAGACTTACCAGCTGCACACAGCTCTCCACACTGCCGGGCTCTGCTCCTCGCTGCCTGAGTACTGCACTGTGGCTATGCACATGCACAAGCATTTATTGGCCAAATTATCAGCTGTATCAGACTGATTTCCGATACAGCCAATTTTCTTTATATCAGTACCAAACTGATATTGGACTGATGTATTGGTGCACCTCTACTAATGAACAAGAGATACTAAAAGCAGTTTAATCCAGTTTTATAAGGGAACTTGTTGGACCTAATTGGGTGGAGCAGTGAGAGGGTTTGGTTCACCTCTTCAACTCTTTCTGCAATTATAAAAGCCTCCCTTTGGGACCCGTGTTAGCTAGAGATTGACCCTTTTGTAAAAAAAAAAATCCTTAGCAGGGGTTTTGTCTAGAACAGTAACTTTCAACTGGGATTCCTCAAGAATCTTCAAAGGATTCTACAATGTGCCAGGAAGTAAGCAATTGCTGCTGCTCTCTCCCAGTGTTGAGCACCCATGTCACACCAACAGGTAGTCCTGCAGCTGTTCCCCACCCCCATGCAGCTCCTATGCCAAACCCATGCTCTCAGCAGCATGCTTTGCTGTACGTGAGTGAACAGGCAGCATGAACCCACATGGCTGTGCCTTTCAGCCTGGCTTTTGTACTCTCTGTTCCATGTTTTGGGGGTGGGAGGGGGCACAGGTACATATGATTCTAGTCACTGGAATCCAAGTTCCTGGAGAAGAAGCACTTTCCCCCTCAGGTACAGAGCAGGGGCTGGGAAGGGGAAGATGGTGGAAAAAGAACACAGTAAGGAAGGGCGTGCTCCCCCCCCGCCCCCCAGAACCTGGCACAAGCTGAATTCTAGCTGAATGGTTCTCATCCAGGGTGCTCCTAAATTCTGAAGAACTACCAAGGGATGTCTTGAGGCTAAAAAAGTGGAGAACCACTTGTCTGGAGTGCTGCCACAAACCTCCTGGGTAGACAGTCTTATTTAGGAAGTGTTTTTAATGAGTTTTTTTTTTAATATCTACTCTCTTTTTCTATGAGTCATGACACATTTAGACATGAAACATTTTTTTTAGGCACAGAACAAAGGACCTGCTGTAGCAGAGGAGCTGCTTAATTTACCCTATACCACAGTCTGGGGGGTGGATCTATGGGGCATGCACTAGTGCATTTGCACCCCCTCCCCTCTCCTGATTCCAAATCCACCCAGAGTTTAAAACCAACTGCCTGGCAGTAGCAGCAGCATTTCCAGTTAGGCAGTGCTGAGAGGCTCGCTTAACTTCACAGCTCATTATAATCTACCTGATCCCTTCTAAACTCTTCATTACATAGGTGTTAATGACATTCCCTTCTTTTTAATGGTCTTGATGTTCCACCAGCCAATCTATCTTTCATTCTGAAATTCTGCTATCTGTTAGCTATTCCTGATGCTCCTATTGCACAGCCCTGTAGATTGCTTTGACCTTCAATCTTAAACTGAATAATACAGCCCTAAGACCCTATCATATTAGTTAATCTTTTTGTTTATTTTTAACTGGAGAAAAATGTGGTGGGTTATATGTGATGATGCAGCTCACCATATGTACCCCCCCCCCTTTTCAAGATTCTATATCCACCCATGCCACAGTCAGTAGTAATCTCATAGTCATGTTGGCAAACTACCTTTACTGGAAGGCACTGGATATTGATAATAATACTTCAAAATGTTCCTACTGTAATATATCAACATTATATTTGGTATATGTATAGTTCATGATACTTCAAATGATTCTCAAGAATTTAAAATACAATAGGCAATCCACTGTGCCTGACCCAACTGTACAATGTTACTCTGTGCTGGGGGACACCAGGCTCCTCCTAGATCGGTAGCAATGTTGGGTGTGTCATTACCTTGCAGTCCCTGAAGGTCCACAAAACATCAAGTCCTGCAAGATTCAGTACTCTTTGGATTCCCACAACCATTTGTATGGTTCCAGTAATTCAGGGTTTGCTTAACAGGACTAGAGCAAACAAATGGTGTAAGTGTATTAGAGGTGCTTTAATAAAGGCAAACACAGTTCTTGATCAAGTAATCTAAGTCACTTCAGCCACCACTGAATGTATTCCCTTATTCTTTAGATTTTCAGCATTTTTAAGAACATGTCAAGCTGTTATGTTTGGAAAATAAAACCTTGAAATTATTAAATGAGTATAACCATTATAGCAATATATGAAGTCACAGACAACCTGGAACAGTAGAGGGTGAATTACCTGTTCATCTCGGTGTGGTATTAATTCAGACACCCAGTAATGATAATTTTAAAGTTATCCTCTGGTATGGCCAACTTCAAGCCTTGACATTACTCAAGTCAAATAACAGCTTGCTTCTAACACTGAACAAAAAGGCTTATTATGGAAAGGAATTAGATTATGGGAACTGAGAATAAGTTAGGCAGAATGTAATTGACTGATTTAGAATTTAAACAGATACTAGTGTTAATAACCACCCTATGGCTACCAATGCTAGGGACTCTTTAGCGATATCCAATAGGCAGGACATTAATTTTTAATCTTCTTCCTCAGTCTGGATTTTCAGCTTCATATTAAATTCAAGTGTTGGACCTAAATTGGACATTTTGGGGCATCTGGATAGGACATTTCTGGTATGTCCTATCCAAGTGCTGAATTAGTGTAAGCCTGTTGTGCTAATGATATCTAGCAGAATCCAGCGCAAGATGGTATGACTGGAGACATCTGTAGTATGTGTACATATCTGGGACAACTGCATACCCTGTTTTTTGTTAGTAGTGCTTATATAATATTCTTTCCCTTCAAAAAGAAAAAAGCATCTCATGTTGTACACGTGTAATATTAAGGCATCATCTCTTCTCCAGCTGTAACTGTCACTTTCTAACTGAAGTGCATCGGCAGAATCTGCTATACAGATGTCTTGAGAAATCCTCTGCCACCTAAACGGCTAAATTTGACATGCCACATCAAAACTCTCAGCAAAATCAATGAAGATGAAGAAGGCCATGCTCTTCATTTCCACATCATTTTCCCGATGACACTGGCAAGGTTAAACTTGTGATGTTAAGCTTCCTTTTTCCCACCCACTAGTTCTTAAGTTAAATATATTCCCTTTACTTTTGCTTCTTTGGGATGACTTTGGGGAGCCCTTAACAATATATGTCAAAATATAAGGGTTGCACTGCATTGTGAACTATTTCTCTGCTGACTCATCTGCCACAGCTAATCAAGGGTTTTTGGTCTACATGATGCAACATTTTAAACCTGTTAGCAGAAAAGAAATACTCTTTGCTCAAAAGCTTTTAAATTATAGCACATGGTGGGTGGTTGATAAGAATTTTTTTTTTCTAAAATGGAAACTCTTTTCTTGTTATTGTTATCTGGTCTCCTGTTCTATTTATCAAGTCACAAGGTTTCTGGTTTCTATTAACATTTTTCTGTGCTGGGGAAATTGTTTCCTATTTAGAGAATCTCACACATTTTCAAGTTTATTTCACCTGCACCTGTTAGCTACAGACAAGTCTAAGTTATTCTTTTCTTGGCACACCATCAGAGTGAGAAAAACATATGTCCTAAACTAAATACATTGGAAAGGAGGACAAGGGAGTAAGAGTTTATCATGGTTTTATTGTGCCTACTGCCTTTAAGGTCATGCTCATATTTTACTGTTAGGAAGAAAGATGGCAACCCCTTCCTAGAATTTTCTACACCTTACGTTCTGCCCATTTCCCATTCCTGGTTTGGTTCCCTTGGAATCATAGTACTTTTACTTGAAGCCTTTATCAATGGCTATTCATTTTAACAGTTCTTACACTCAGTTCAGGTTATCTTAAATCTTCTTAAATAAAAGAATACTATTTGGCAGTATTACAGAAATAGATCAAATAATCTATTGTGAACATCTACTAAATCCAGACATATCCTGGATATACCCTTCCATTGGAAAGGCAGGCATGCAAATAGTAAAACAAGGACTGTAGATCTCAAAACAGCAAATTTCAACCAACCTTACTTACTTACTAGTGTCCTACAAGGGCAGAAAATAAGGTCTAGAAAACTCTAGGAAGGGGTTGCCATCTTTCTGCTTAACAGTAAAATACGATCATGACCTTAAAGGCAGTAGGCACAAAAAAACCATGATAAATTCTTACTCCCTTGTCCTACTTTCCAATGTATTTAGTTTAGGTATCATAGGTACACAGATTGTAGGATAAAGGTATCCAGGAGAGCTGGAAGTTCATAAATGGCATAGTATTAGAGGTCTAACAAGAAGCTATTTCAACATGGTGGAAATATAAGAAAACATATAGGAGTGCAACATGGCCACATAGGAAGATTCTTAGCTCTCTCAAAATCAAGAGATTCATACAAGCAATGCTCCCCTGGCACATGTTACCTTTATTGCCCAATTAACTGGTTAATTGCACAATAAATTGAGACATTCTACATGTATAATGTAATTATCGCACAATAAAAATGGCTAACAAGTCACAAAGATGGCCAACCACCCACAAAGATGTTGCTTAAAAAGGGTAGAATTTTTTTGGCTGGTTTCTATCAACGTTTATTTTGAACACATGGCATGTCACACATTAGGTGCATTTCTGGGCTCCAAATGTTAACAAAGATGCAGAGAAATTGGAGAGTATCCAGAGGCAAGTGACATTTATAGACATTGGAATGAAAGCCCTATGAGGAAAATTGATGAGAGGACATGATACCATTTTTAAAGTATTTAAAAGCCTGCCTTAAAAAAAGCGGGATAACAAATCTCTTTGCCACAGAGGGCAGGACACAAAGCAATGGGTTTAACTTTCCTAGCAACAAGAACCATAGGATAGTGGAACAAACTTCCTAGGGAGGTTGCAAAATCTCCTTCATTGGCTTTTTTTAAGAGGAGTTCAGATAAACATCAGTCTGGGTTGGTTTAGGAAGAGCACCACCCTACATTCCTGAAGGGGGGAACTTGAATAGATTACCCTTGAAGTGCCTTCCAACTCTATAGTTCTATGATTCCATAATATTTCTAAAAATGCTGATGATAGGTGGAGAATGAGTTTGCAAAAGAAGATCCTGTTGCCCATTGGACATATACAGCAGAAAACTCAGTGTATATTATTTCTGACAAACGGATCACTCATCTCCTTTTGGTATCAGATGCACAATCCCCCACCTCAGAACAGACTAAAGTTTCTTTTCCTTTTTCTTTGAGACAATTTCTCCCTCCCCCCTTTATTTTCCTTTATTTTGCAGTAATGCCCAGAAGCATTACCCATTTGTTACTAATCCACCCATTTATGGTGACACTTTGTGAATTCATTATTTGACCAGGCCTCCACACTAGCTCAAATACAAAAAACCTCACACAGGGGCCAAATACCTTTTCCCTCCATAGGGCTAACAGTGATAAGCAATGCCAGATAGAACTTAGGGATACTTTAGGAGACTCTAAGAGTGTATCTTTTAAGAAGCCTTGCTGAAGATCACTATAGCCAAGCTTCTTAAAACACACTTCTTTTTGTATCTCATTTAGTACCTGCAAATAATAGTTTCAGACACTTCACCATTGTGTTATATAGCAGTTACTTAAATTGTAAACCCCTTACATTAAACTGAGCCAAGGATTTTACACAAGTCAGTCTTTACACTGAAATCATGAATATTTAGACAAGATATGAAAATCATATCAGGCTGGCTAGACATAGTGCTTCATGTAATATCAAGCTGTTTCAGCTAGCTACTGATTTTTGATTGGGTGTAAGACTATCATTAGAGATCGCACTTTCACAAAAAGGGAGCCTGACCTGGTATCCAACCAAAATTCCTCCATTTCCTTCTTCTTGATCTAATAGTTTATGTTGCATTAACAAGATTTTATATTTTTCTCTGGTGCCAGGCTGTATCATTCCCCTGTGTTGCTGATGCCATTGTTATGATGTCCAAAACCCAGCTTAGAGATGATTTCACTTTGGTAATGATTGTGGTAGAAATGATTGTTTTAATATATAGATAGATTGTAATCCTGCAGATATAAAGACTGTTCACAAACTCACCACATTTGTTATATATTTTCCCTGAAAAAAATTATAAATTTTACTTTGCCTAGTGAAATGAACACAATGGAAAAGAATCCAATTAAGGGCTTTCCAAGGGGTTGGGGAGGACTGTTTTAGAGTTCACTCTTACCCTCCTTGGCTAGAAGTGTTAATGGCCACTTCTTTCCAGACAGATGGTTTCTTCTTTGATCCATCCAGCAAATCCTTTGTGGGATTTGGGGTTTGAAGGTGAGAAATGAAATTGCAACTTGATCTATCAGTTTCTTTTATGTGTGCTTACTCAGGTGAGAATATTGATCCCTGTGAAAGCCTGAGTTAAAAGGTTTTGTTTGGAGGACCAGCATAGCACTATAGAAGAACTATTAGAATCCAGTTTCCAAAAATCCAGGGGTAGAATTTTTGGTGCTGCAGTACCAGTACTACTGAAAAATGACTTCATATCCAGTGAATTACACAGATTAAGAACATAGGATAAATCATTTATTGGGTCACACTCGTGATTCTTAACCAGGGTGTCATAGCATCCGTAGTGTCAAAAATGTCCAATCTGTTGCAATTTATGAGAGTTCTTTGCAGCAGAAGAATTTCTCTAGTATTTTTGTGTATTAAAAAAAATGAAAACTAAGAGCTGGCATTTTCTGAGGGGTGTCTTGGGTATAAAAAGGTTGAGAACCACTGGCTCAGACCACAGTCTAGTAGTTTGTCTCACATAGTGGCTGAAAGTAGATGCTGAGGAGAAGAGAGAAAAGAATGTGTCCAGATATTTTTACTCCCTGCTTTCCTTCTCTTGCAACTTCCAGTATTCAGGGGTTTAGGAAGGAAGGATTCAAAGGCTACCTACCTATTTGCCATACTCAAAACCAACTGATAGAGCTTTCCTACAAGAATTTCTCCAATTTCCCAACAGCTCCACAAAATCTTGCAGTAATGAATTCCACAAGCTAATTAAATGCACAGTGTCAAAAAAGAATGTACTTTTGCTAGTTTTAAACCTGCTACCTAATAATTTCATATTAGGCCCCCTAGTTCTAGTATTGGGAGAGATTCATAAATACTAAATCCCCAATTATTTTATCTGCACCACCTAAATATTTTGTAAGTGTCTATCATAGTCACCTTTCAAGAATCTCTTTTCTAAGCTGAAGAATCCTAATGTAGTCTGTCCTCATATGAAAACCCCTCCAGGTTTTGTGTGTGTGGGTGGGTGTGGCAGCTTTGATCCAGGTAGTTCTCCTACATACACACACAGCACCAGTCTCAACACAGAGCCTTGTTTATTTCTTCCATTTCTGAAAAAACGATCATTATGAAAACTGACCAAACTGACAGGCTCCTGGAATACTTTCAAATCGGGCAGCAGAGGACAAGCTGGGTCAGCAGTATCCCAGGCATGTTCTTCCCACCCTGAACCTGATAGAGATGCTACACATGAATCTGTGGCTAGGACTGGTCAAAAGATGTTGGACCTGTTACCCTTCTTGCCTCATTCTCTCTGTACTTAGCTCCAGAAAAAAAACTTTGGTATAGCTCTCTTTCAAGTCCAGGGACCTCATATTTCAGGCTGGATGCTTGGGAGCTCTGCCAGCTTAGGAAGCAATTTCAATGTGGCTTCAATCAATCTGTACTGTCAGTGAACTTACACAAATGCAAATAGTTGCCAGATGGATCTGGTCTCCTGCTGAGACGCTAGGATTTGCTTTGTCAGGGACAGAAGCTTTGATCCAGGTAGTTCTGTTGCCCTCACTTCTCAGGTAGTTTTTTTCCTGTTATGCCCTGAGAAAACTCAGTGACTGAGTGTTCCCCACCATGGATGGAGTTCCTTTAAGCAGGACAACTGGAATTAGGGAAGTTTTTTGTTTTATTTTTGGGTAGTGAATAAATTTGCATTTAAAACTCTATTGAGTGTTTGTATTTCTTTACTGGATTATCATTTTTCAGATTCAGTTGCACAGATATACATAGACCTACTAAGTAGGTCCATTGAAACTTCGCTTGAATCAATTAATGACCATTTGATGGAGTTTATTACTGGAAATAAAAAGGAAAAATCACCTGAATTAATCTATAATTGCTCTTTTTCTTCACCTCTATAACATTTGCTGGGACAGGAATTGTCTCTTTCTAGGTCTTGTACATAGCCTAGCCTAATGGGGCTCTGTTCTCAGGCTTGGCTACTAGATGCTATTGTGATAAAAATAATAATAATTTGACCTTGCTAATGAAGGAAACAAATATATTTATACTTAAGGATTTGTCTCCTGTTTTTTTTTCCCCTTTAGAAATCTAAATTCTTCTTTGCTAGTCACTCAAGAACTAAACATTTAGCATCAATTCATATGAAACTTGCTTTGATCTCTGTGTAAATAAACAGGCTCTTTTTCTCCCATAGGATTTGAAAATGATTTCTTTCATCAAGTAGTTTGTCACATCTCTGTGAACATCAATACTGTTTCCTTCAGAACTTCAAACAAATATTTTCTGCACATTTACAGGAAACATACTAAATACTATAAATGGCAACCTGCCTCACACCTGATTCAACACTTAGAAAAACGTGGGCACCTGAGAAACACAACTGTCATGTGATGTTCTACCAAATAGGTGAAAAACATTTACCTCTCTCCATAATTGTGTCAACAATCATCCACTCACACATACAGGCATATAAGTAATATTCTCTCCCTTTCAGGCTACAGACCGGGGAGATTATTGGTATGCTGTAATAAGTTTTTACAACTAGATAGCACTTTCTACCTCCAAGAATCCCAAAACACTTTGAAAACTATATGCTAACAGCTTTACTGAAATGCCAAACACCTTAGGGGCAGAAGAATGGCACATACTGACATACAGCTAAGTGGAATGAGGAAAGGAGACATTTGAAGTCCAAGTCATCAAGGTAAAAATTCACCCTTATGAAAAGTGCCACAGAGCTTCTAACACTCAGGGCAGAAAGTAGAAATTAGGCTTTCAAAGATAAGATTATATGACATAATATTTTAATGCTCACCTCACATCAGGACAAAAGTCCAACTATACCTTACTTGGGATTTGAACCTAGAAATCTAGTGAGACTAGTAGCTCGATTCGGCTCTCACTTAACATCGGTTTTCATTGGCTATAAATCCCCTAATCTAGCACTATTTCAGACATGATATGTCAGGCAGGGTGGGATGGCCTAGAAGTCATCCAAAACCATTGGTTATAAAATGGGCTGTTTTCTATGGAAAGTATTGTTTTTTTGTTGTTGAAAGTACAATTAGCAGGGGATGTTTCAAACCAATTCTTATTTCCTCAAACAGGTCACGAATTCCTAATTGTCTGATAGTGCCCTACACCACCATGTGGGCATTATGGCTAGGTACAAAGGTTCAAGAAGCCTGAGGCAGAGTTTGCAGTAACTTTTGCAACTTTTTCTACGTGCCCTAGTTCACCGGTGGCAGTACGGGGAGAATGGAGGTGGCCTGCACTGGCCGAGGCCAGCGGGCTGCGGGCACTCACAGCAGGTGGCTCAAGGATTCTGAGCCCAGCCGAGCAGCCAGCTGCCCCTGAGAGGCCAGCACAGCCCCAGCGCTGCCCCCCTACCTGCTGGTGGCTGTCAGTGGGGGCAGGAATTGATCCCTCTGCCATGCAGGTCCCCTCCCCACCCAGCTATGCTGGCTCCAGTCTGGTGCTGGGAACTGGGGTGGAAAGCAGGGAAGCAGAGTCCCCAGTAGTGTGGCCTCCCCCCAGTATGCTGGATCAAGGCCAGGGAGTGTCAGGCTGAGTCTGCACAGCAGGGGGTACTACTCCGCACCCCTCCCCACTGCCCACGTGCTACTGGGAGCAGCAGCTCAGATCTGTGTGGCTGTCTGAGGTGGTGGGAAGTGGGAGAGAGGATGGGAGAGTAGAGCCCCCCGCTGCACGGGCCTCCCCCTCTGCTGTGCTGGCTTGGGGCCAGAGCCATGCAGCAAGGAGGTTCCATTCCCGACCTCTACCTTGCCTATCCATGCCTGCCTCCCCTACCCCCACCTGTTCATAGAGTGATTTGCTATTGGATCTGGGACAGAAGTTCAATATACTGCTCTAACTTCAACTGATTAAGTCTAATAATACATCCATCCAGGTCCATCTTAGATAAGGGTTCTACCATTTTGAAATCAGCCTATGTGTGCTGAACTTCTCTTCTGTTACAGGTTTAAAACAGTTTCTGACCACTTATACTAGTTTATGTGTAATGTCTGTACCTAATCTATAACTTTTAGATTCTTGGCATATCATAAAAGTCATTTTCGTATGGTTTTTTGCGAACCCTGCTGTTCTTTTGGTTCCACTAGTTTCTAAAGCCAATTTCCATTGTGTCCACGTTTTCTAATGCCCTCCCCCATCTTTTTTTTTTTGCATTTCATAAACTGTAAAATAATTTGAATTGCAACAAAGTTACAAATTTAAATGTCTGAGAAGTGCTGCTTTTATAGTATTTTAATATCCACCAGATAAATCCTTGATATGCTTTGTGTATCCTGCTCTAGAGTTCCCATTTTTAACAATGTTATTTGTGTTGGAATTGTATGTTTTACATACAATTACATAAGATCCTGCTATAGAACTCTAGCTTGGTTAAGTTATATGAATATTTAACATCTAAGCTTTGAATGAAGGAGCCATCTATTATTCCTGTCTTAAGACGCAGTTAATATTCCAAATAAATACACAGCTTCTGAATAGGTACACAACTGGCCTTTAGTTAATCTTTAACCAATAAGATTAGGAAAACTCAAGCCTGTTTGACCCTGCACTGCATTTGAATTTACAAACCTTCTAAGAAAGCTTCCAACTTTGCTCAGCTACAAGCAATTTTTCAGCAGCCTTTCATTTGTCACTGTTCAAAATGAAATCCTCTCCTACTTCTGAATGAACAAATTCATGAAAAGAATGAGCAATGTATTACAACATTTTATATACCTGACCAAAAGAGCTTATATAAACCTTCTTCCTTGTTTCTCTCTTACTTGATCTAGCTAAGTAGATGGAGCTGTTGGGTCACAGCTGCCATTAGGGTTTTGTTCATTTCATTTCTATATAAAGCACCTTGTACAGCTCAGGCACTGAATGAATAATAAATTATAATATCATAAAAGAATAAATTTATGACCTTCCCCAGTCATCTTAAGAGCCAATTGACTTCATTTCCCAGCCTGATTCAGGGGTACCAGGGTCAGGCACATTCGGGGAAGCAGCATGCCAGAAGTGTCATTACATTCTGGAATTTGCAGCTATTGTAATTTAGAACATCCCTAAGATGGGATAAGAGCAAGCTGTTTCCAGGATTGCGGGAAGGGACACAAAACTTGGTATCAAATCATGTTTTCCTCAGAAATTCAGGCCCTAAACTGGTGTGCACATTCACTTATTAGTAATTAGTATGACTTATGTAGCACCCTTCCCTAAAGGTCTGCTGAAATTTCTACTATGACCTTACTGAATTGCTTGCATGTGAAAAGATAAACTATGGTTTCGTTTAACTTCCTCCAAAGCAAATACAAAAGGTTGTATCAGAGATAAGAGAATGATAGTCAGCTGTATTAGTCTGAAGTCAGGCAGAGAAGTCAGGGTAGGTTTGTGCCTTAAAGACTAACTAAATCAGAGCTGTATAGGCTTTCCTAAACTGTAGACTAGTGCTTTAGTTTGTCTATAAGGTGCAAATCAACCCTGCCTTCTGCCAAAGATTAGCTACCGTATTAGAGGGACCTTTGGTCTGTTCCACTATAGTAACTCCCATCTACCAGAAACATTAAAAAGTATGGCATAGTTTATTAAGATATCTATTCTAAACTGTTTCATCTTGATTATAGAATGAATAAAGGATTTTAATTGCATCTTGAAGCCCAAATCCTATATTTCACCAAGAGGAAAGAACAGATTTATACCACACTTTCAAGAATTCTCTAAGTAGGCTTAGCACTTGTGTGTCAGCCTGAACCGTCTGGTTTTAGAACTGATCTGTTAACATGCACATTTGACTTATTGATGTATGTGATATATTAATTGGCATGTGCTGGGTATGTTTCCCTTTCTTCAAAGAAATGTAATATATAAGCTGCATTCACTCTTCACTCACTTTGAGAGATGTGAATTAACTCTGTGACTGGAAGTGCATGTCATTTGGTAGTGCTGAAATGTAAACAAAACTAGTGTCACTGTTTGGATATAGGCCTGTTTAAATATGTGAGTATATTTTGCAAATATTTTGACTGAACTGTACATTCCCATTACTCAAATGAGTAATGTTTATTTTAATTTGTTTCCTGTAGATAGGCAACTACCATAGTCTTTCTCAAGTTTTCCATTTATCTTTCGTGTGTATCTACTGCCTTCCTTTTTCCCACTTAGCCTTCTGTGATGTATTTGTACTGGGTTTGTTTATCTTTGAATATGAAAGATGTTTTGGACCTACCACCAATAAAACCCCTTCAAGTCTATTTTGTTTTTTATTAGGGGTTGTTGTGGGGGGGCGGGGGGAGGGTTTGGTGTATTTAAACAATATGTATAGACTGCTGTATTTGAAAAGTTTGTTTTGAAAGGGTCCTTTTAAGGAGGCAAGTTTCCAAAGAATCTACTTGCTTAGGCCTAGTTTATCTATGCCCGTTAATAGCAGTAGGACAAATTATCCTTGGAGTATCTCCACTAAAGTCAGTTGGGTTATGCCAGGGACATATCTTGCCAGATAAATTTATGATGGGTACTATGCTCCTGCCATAGTCATGAATCAATGCATCTCTCAGACAGTGTGGATTCAGGGAGTGCAAATGTTAACCTTTTTAAAGAATGCATTATGAGTGAGAACAAACGTTTATCCCTCCGCTCTCGCAGCCTCCCTTCCCCTCCTCCCATTCCAATTCTCAATACAGCTAACAAACTGGGTCAAGCTAGTGGGTCAGTGACAATGTAGTATTCATCCAGCCATGTGGTGTAAGCTATCCATACAGGATTATAAGCTTAGGTTTCTCAAACCTATTTAATAGGCCCTAATAAAAATCTGTTTTCAGTGAGAAAAAGGAACAAGGCAGCCAATAAAAATGTACATATTTCAAAGGTGAAGCTACTTTTGAACTGGCAGATGTAAGTTAGGCATGTGCAATCTTTCTAAGCACAGTTCTGGTAAAGGACCATCAAACTGAACATTCTTTGTTCACTCCTGTTTAAAGAAGAACAAAACCCTCAAGTCCAGCCATATACATTACGCCATCTTTATGATAAAAGGAGAGGAGATCAAATCTTTTATTATGCCATTTGGTATCAGTCACATCATGTTATGGAACACGAGTGACTTGTCACAACATAATACACTGGAGAGAAAGGAAAAAAGGCATTTTTCTCACCTGTGTTTAAAAAACACAACATTTAAAACATGCAGCTTTAATTCATTTACTTCTGCTAAAGGACCTGCTATGAGCACAGATGGGAAATTTAGTCTCCTCCTGAGTCCATGTCTGTAGGTCCAAATGTTCTTCATCATTCCGAAATTATGCATATGGACACGGCAAGATGTTTATACATGAAAAGATGGTTGCATGTAGATACATATGTTTTAGTTATCCATAGAGATATACACATACACTCTGTCTATACCCTAATTTACCTATATTTATATGTGTGTGTATATATACACACACTATATAGCTCCTTATAAGTATATATATAAATATATAGATATGCACATACATCATATATACAAATAATTTTTCAGCCGTGTAGTCAGTTGAAGACTTTAGTTCATTATGGTCTTTATACAAATGTATTCAATTTTCTACAGTTTATTTGCTTTGTATTCCCATCTGATTGAAGCTGGAACACCACAAACTCCTACCCATGGCCACTATCTGTGTTCCATAATTCCCTTTCTCCCTCCTGTTGAGAGTCTTTTTCCATCTTGATAACAACCTTTCTCTCTTTAAAGCCCATTTCTGTCTTAATGAAGCCAAACCTATCCTCTTTAGCAATCTCTTGTGCCATTCTCAGCACTAATTTTCGTTGTATTCCAGGGCATTTAAAGGGCTCAGTAATGGTCTTTCTGTTGCTCTCAGCAACACTTCACATATAAGATGTAAGCATCACTGCTGCTTTAGGAAGTATCAAGGCTCCATTGAGTTCGCTGCTTAGTAATGCTGAACATTGGGGTATCCAAAAGTGCTTACTATTTGGCAACTACATGATTTTTTCACTTGTGACTTACCTTCCCAATCATGTCATATCCTCTGTCATGCTGAATCGCCATTTCAGGAAATGTCACCTCCTTGAACAGAACAATTATGGATATAACATGTCAGTGCCAACACAGAGTAATTCACTAATTCACTGGCCCTTGAAAATGTCATTTCTAGAAATGCTCCTTTCTTAAAGCTTGAATGTTGTGGATCTACTGAAATGAAATGAATCAAAGAGGGAGAAATTAATAGTACTGAATGTCTTATTTTCCACGTCCCTCATAGAAACCATCTGTTCTAAGTCTAAGTCCAGAGGAGAGCCACACGCATGATCAGAGGACTGGAGAATAGGCCCTATGAAGAAAGATTGAGACCTGTGGGACTCTTTAGCCTGGAAAAGCACAGGCTCAGGGATGACCTGGTGGCTGCCTATAAGTACATAAGGGGTGCACATCAGGATCTGGGGGAACGTCTGTTCAACAGAGCACCCCAAGGGATGCCATGGTCCAATGGTCACAAACTCCTCCAAAACTGTTTTAGGCTGGGGAAAAGGAAAAATTTCTTTACCGTCCAATCCCCCAAGGCCTGGAATAGGCTCTCTCCAGAGATGCAAGCACCTACTCTGGACTCCTTTAAGAAGCGTTTGGATGCTCATCTTTCTGGGATCTGTTTACCCTAGCTGACTTCTTGCCTTTGTGGCAGGGAGCTGGACTCAATGATCTCCCAGGGTCCCTTCCAGCCCTGATGTCTATGAAATCTATGATGTCTATAAGTTGATCAGTAAACGCAATTTTGTTAATGATTCTACAGGAAATGGTTTAGCACTGTTGGGCCATTCTAGTGCTAAGTGTGGTCTCAGGACACAGCAACCCTTTTAGTCACACATACAACATTTGACTTATGATATGAAATTAGCACCAGCAATATGCATTAAATACAATGAACCTAATTTGTCTCTTGCTTACAATGCTTTTATACTGGACTCACTCCTGATTTCAGTGGCATAGGAAGGGAAAAGAGCTCATAATAAAACAAATGTGTAGCTGTGTGGCCTTTAACTGATTCAGCAGAGAAATGTGCAATGAACCTTAAACTGCAGTGATATTGGACTATAACATTCTGTTCTCCAAACCTTAACAAACAACCATGACTTTGATAACAATGCCATAATACTATATTGTTCCTTATTCCTGTTTGGAATGAAGATTTGGGGAGTGAATTCAGTGTGAAAAACCTTAGAAAACATACTCAGTTGTTTCATCTTTCCTGAAAGTATAGTTGGGATAAAAGTGAAAGATCTCTAACCAGGTATATTTTTAACCAGCTTTTAGTTCCAGTACCACACAATACAACTATTTCCATTTGGATGATTAAGAATTTACTGCTACTGAAAACTCAAAATTATTCACTGCAGTCCTTGAATTAAAATGATAGTGCCCATTTTAAAAAGGAAAAGAAAGAAAACATTATTCAATGGGATCCCTGTCCTTGACTTCAGTATCTTAGCCTTAAAAAAAAACAAAAAACACCTCAACCAAACAAACCAGGATGACAGCACCTCATACCATGAAACATAGTTTGCACTTGAGGGTCTAAAGAATGAAATTGAAATAACTATGTGGTTTTTTTCCTTCCCAGAGGTCATTCAATACCAGACAGGTTATTCACAAGACTGAAGCTCATTGCTATTGAAATAAATGATCTTGATAATGCAAGGTAAAAATCTACCCATTTCTTTCAATCATTTCAAATTCAAAAATGAATTTATTTTCTTGATAAATATTTGGCCTACCTTTACATTAAAAAAAATGTTAAAAACATACAAAATCTTGTTTTATCAGGTCCATTTTTCAACTGCAGGTAGACTGGTAAAAGTAAAAATGCACAGATAAAAGCTGCCTCCATATTTTTCCTCTAACTGAATGGGGGGGATGGAGAACAAAGTCAATACTTGGCTGGAATCATGAGCATTTTGTTGGCCGAGTTAATCAGTCAGGAACCCTGCAGCTGGTCAGTTTTACCTCCCTGATAAATGTCATGGCTCACTGCTGTCAATATGAATTACCAGAAAAGGTTTCATGAAAACTAAGGATAACTGGGTGAACCTTTTCCTTCCAAATGTATTATTTTGCCCAAATTAATTCCAAGCCTGGATCAGAGTAGTTTGCTTTAATTGACTGGACAATTATACAGTTGTATTCAGGAGGTCAACCAAGCATAGAAATGTCTGTGACTCAGATTATAGAACACCGGAAACATTTTCAGGGTGTTTAAGTACGTGTGAGTGTTGTGCGTGCTAAGTTGCCAGTAAGTTTATTTTGGTTTCTGGTAGGAAGCAGTGTATCTTAGGAGACACAAGCTTCCATGTACAAATGAAAGCAGGGAAATAAAGCTTGAAGTTACTCTGAAAAGATTTCATGCTGTGATTCACTCAATATGCATTGTGCAGCCACAGAAGAATTGTTAACAGGAGGACGCAAAGGAGGTCCCTCCATGCAGCCTCTCATGCATGACCAGAAAACCACAAGCAGGAGGCAGCTACTGATCACAGGACTTTTAAATTGCCCATTTGGGACAGAGGGAGAACACTGAAAATGAGAAGTAAATCAAAAATTAGTTTTCGTTGCAAAGAACAAAGAGTTTCATTGCAGAGAACATGTCAGAGGGCAATCCAGGAATTAAGGTTTTATTGGCATTTGCTACCTGAAATAATGATGAGAGGACACCTTTCTGAAAAAAAATTCAGACAGGGTGTTCTTTTCCAACATATTCACAAATGCAAAGCATTGTACTTGGGATGGAACAATTGCCTGTACAACTACAGATGGGGGAGGAGGGTGTCGACATGAAATATTTACTGCAGAGTTGCCTAATTAACTGCAATAAACAGCTCGGTGTCTACACATGCAGCCCTATTAGGTCACAGGAAACTAATAAACTCCACAGAAGGTTAGTACCTATAAAATATAAGTACTATCCTGCTGCAGAGTTTTTTACTAACACACCAGTGCACATGTAGACACTGACCCAGCTGGCTAGGGCACGAGGTTGCTTCAGTGCAGGGGCTGCCTGCTGGCTAGCCCCACACTGAAGCACCCTCGTACCACAGCCAGCCACTCAGCAGCACATTGAGCCAGGCTGGAGCAGCCCTGGGCTGGCAGGCTGACCCTGCCAGCTGGGATTGCTCTGACCTAGCTAAACATGCTGTGGTCCTGGATGCACATGTAAATATGATGCCCAAGAGCACTGGAGTTTATTGCTTCGCATTAATATGTATGGGTAGATGCACCCAGGAAGGAGTAGTTAGGCCAGGAATTGGCAACCCCTCCGCACATATGCCAGTTGTGGCACCTTGAGACATTTTGCCATTGTGGCAGGTGAGCAGGCTGGGGTGCCCAGTGGCACCTGAGGTGGGGTCCAGCCCACGCAGAGATGGGCCACAGCTGCCCTGCCTGTGAGGGGGCACTGCCTGGCTGGCACAGGATGCTGGGCTCAGGGGGCTTCTAGCTCTGGGCTCAGCTTCCCTGCGCACCGGTCACAGTGCAAGCAGGGTGGAGCCTCCCCCCAGTGTGAGGACCTGCTTACAGGAGCCCCCTAGGTCCCGGGAACAGCTGCCATGGCTGCCCCAGACTGCCCAGGCCCTGGCAGGCCCTGGCCTTGCCACCCGCAGCTCCCCTCTTTCCTCCCACCCCCCTCTCCCTTCCTCATCACAACATGCTTAACAAGAAAGAATTCACAAGTACAAAGGCAGTATATGAAGTTTTATTTATTGTCACCAGGTTGAGAATTTTTAGAAAACCTGGTATTTACTGTAACATTTATGATTATGATGCAGCAACATTTATGATTATTAACTGTATTAAATATGCAGTACATCTTGCCATGTATTCTCCCGCCCCAGTTTTGTTTTTGTGGCATGCTGGCAGTCCGGCACATTACAAGGTAGGCATTGTGATTTTTTTCACCACTTCGACCAAAAACCATTGCCTACCCCTGAGTTAGGCTGTAGGGCTACAAGAAAGAACCTAAGTGTCACAGTGGACCATAAGCTGGATACTAATCAACAGTGTGCTCTTGTTGCGCAAAAAAAAAAAAAAAAAAGGCCAGTAACATACTGTATTAATAGGCCTGTCACTAGAAAATTAAGGTAAGTGATTCCTTTGATATATTTGGCACTGTTGAGGCCTCACTTGGAGTACTCTGTCCAATTTTGGGGCCCTCGCTTTAGGAAAAATGTAGAAAAATTAGAAGGTGTCCAACAGAGAGGCAAAAGTGTTTAGAGGCCTGGGAAGCATGATTTATGAGAATAGTCTGAAAGTACTAGGATTTATTTAGTCTGGAGAAGAGAAGAATGAGCGGGGATTTGATTACAGTCATCAAATACCTGAAGGCTAGAGGATGGAGGTAGGCTTATTCTCCGTGGCTGCAGGGGACTGGACAAAGAGAAATGGTGTTGAATGCAGTAAGGGAAGTTTAGTTTGGATATGAAAAAGAACTTTCTCACAGGGAGAGTGTTTAAGCACTGGAACAGGCTACCCAGCGAGGTTGTAGATTCTCCGTCCTTGGACATTGTTAAGATCAGCTTAGCTACTTGATTGGGATGGTTTTAGTTACAGATGATCCTGCCCTGAGTAGTGGTTTAGACTTGATCTCCTCAAGTCCCCTCCAACCTTATTATTCTATAATTCTATATCCTTGTATATTATCCACCAGATTGCATTCAGTTGTGCCACCATTAAATGTGACTAGATGTAGACAGGATATGGCAGATGTAATATGGAACAAACAATGTAATGGAATGCATTTTCAACTTTTAAAGTCCTGTTTTTATCCCACAGTATAATTTTAAGCAACGTTGCCATGCTTTATGTTTTTATTTGCAAGTGGGGGGGAGGGGAGAGATTTTATTTTGAGAAAAACTGGAAGAAAAATATTCTAAATCAAAATAAAAATTTGAAATTTTGAAATTTCCTATAACATCAAAGTTAAAAAACTTATTTTTGGCAACTTAAAAGTTTCATTTTAATAATGTTTAATTGTTTGGGTTTTAGTAATGCCATTCAGTTTTTATTCATTTAGATAAATACTATAGTTGAGAGGAAATGAAAATCAAATTTTTGAAACTTAAAATATGATTTCTCTGACTCATAATACAGCCTGACAGTTTCTAAAGTCCCTGTGAAAGAATTTTATAATAATCTTTGTCAGCTGTTTCCTTACAATATTGAAATGCTTCATTTTGCTTCCCACTTCTTTTAATTGTTGATATCGTACAATAGATAAAATCAAACCCAACATTATTTTTAAGGGGAAAATGTCAAAATGATCATCCTGAAAGTGTTGAAATGGGACTTTTCTGGCATTATCAAATTTCTTTTCATTTTTTTCTCCTATCAGCTGTGGGTAAAACCTTTTCTTTGGAGGATGAGTATAGAATTCAAAAGATCTTGACAAACTGAAGAAATAAACACTAGGCAGAACAAATTCAACAGAAACAAATGTAAGGGCCTAGGAAAGCAGGGAAAAGCACAAATACAGAATGAGGCAGTACTGGCTAGGCACTAAATGCAGGGGTTTGATGGAGCACAGATCCCTCATGAGTGAATATGAAGCAGATACATAAAAAAGATGTAATTTTGGGCTTCATTAAAAAGGAATATTTGATGTAAGACATAAGGTAATAGTACTGCTTTATTTAGCACTGCTTAGGCCTAAAATAGAATAGTGTGTGCTGTTCTGAGCATCATATTCTAAGAAGTATGTGGAGAATCTGAATTGAAATTACTGTGCAGAATGGGCATACATCTACACATATGTGCAGGAAATATGGCAATTTATGCCTACTTGAGCATAAATTTGATACATGAATTATGCAGGTATCAAATTTATGCCTGATTAGTTGCTGCACAGTAAAACACATGTAGATGCTTTACTGCTAAGTAAGCCAGGGGACCTTCCTCCTGGATCTGACCAGCCATTCTGTTGACTCAGGTTGGAGTAACTCCAACTGGATTTAATTTGCTGTGGAGGGGCTGGCTGAGGCAGAAGAGTGCTCCAGCACAGGGCTAGCCAGCAGGCAGCCCACATACTAAAGCACTTTCATGCCCCAGCCAGCTCCATCAGTGTCTACACATGCACTGCAGCAGAGTAATGGGAGGTAAAGTAGCTTACTCGAGTATACCCAGCAGCCTGGATCAGCTTGGGGCAGGATAAAAATCACATCTTCTGAGTCCTGGGCCAGTGGTTACAATACACTGAACTATATTGTCTCTCTCATTATATTATTATGGTGACTTTTTAGAGAGATATGCAATGCACTGTGTGCATTATGTTAAGGGATAGGATTTTTTTTCCCCCTTTTGAGAAGTATAACAAGAGTATGTGCCAAATTAGCACTATTAAGATTCCCTAGGGCTTGTAAATACTAAATACCAATCATTCCTTTCCACATGAGCAAAATAAGTAGAGATATTTAAATAAATGACCCTCCTTTAGTTACATCTGACATTGCAAAATGAATTGCCATTTATTTAATGTACTAGGACTGCAAGAATGAAGATTTCAGTGTAAGAAAAATATTCCATAAGCATGCTCCATAAATTTCACTTATTCATTATGTCTTATTAAATCTTTATGGAATATTATCTTGGCAAGGTTAGAGAAAAGCAAGAGTCAAAACAGATACCTGCACTATGCATAGTAATTGCCCTACTAACTGTCTACCTAAATTGACTTTCACCTTTCCTTGGTCATTTGAAGGACCAAGAATTTGGTATCAATATTAGGGAAGAATTCTTGAAAATATTTTGGAAAATAGAAATGTGGTGACTCACTGATTTTGTTCATTTTTCTTTTATAGACTTCTCTCCTCATGTAACAGTAAGTCAAGCCTTTCATATAGGGCACATATCTTCCACTTAAGCATCCAAAAATATATATGCACCTGGCACACAGATGTTTGAATTCTATTGTCTGCTACAGCAGAGATTTTTTTCCCCCCTGAAGTGTATTAGCCAGAGATGTGGTCTATTAATCCTTTTTATGCTCTAACCTGTCTGAATCCTCTTCTGAGAGGTCTGAGGGGTAATATACAATTAAGGGAAGTTTGCTAGATTTATTTTTTGAGGAAAGTAATCTAGATTCTCATTATTTGTGTCTGTATAAGGTAAGATTTTGGTCTATCATAATGCCTCCAGCAATACTTACAATAGATATGTAGTAAAAGTAGCATGGAAGACAACTCGGGGAGAACGTGGTAAAGGATAAACTTAAACAAACATTTTTGTCTGATTTTGCTGCTATATGGAGGTACTTATCAATGCTTCACTCTTCCTTTTTGCAATTTCAGATATTCTAAAATATATGGCACCTGCTGTTTCATGCAATACATCTTTTTTTTTTTTTTTTTTTTTTGCAATATAGTGGGAAAATAAGAGTATTTCATTATATTCAGCACTTGCCCAGCTACAGAATAGGGGTAAAGCATCAGTGATGTACAGAGCATGTTCTGATGAGAGAAACTTGACACGCATCCGACCAATTGGAAAAGACTCTTTTAGCTGACACAGAAGAGCTTATACCAGCAAATCATGAGGGGGCTTTAGTTGGAATTACAATACAATACAATGTGTGTTTATATACATGTATACAGTCCAGTTATTAAATAGATGAAGGACTCTAAATATGCCCTTGTATTTCACCATCAGCTTTGCATTTGATTGATCTATATCTGAAAGCTGCCATGTCATGTATTTCTTTATCAAATATATTTCACTTGTTCTACAACATATAGATTGACTGAAAGTTTTCTACTGACATCATTATAGAAAGGGTTTTCTATAGTTTTAGTTTCACACACTAAATCCTGCACCACTTATGTGAGGAATCTTACTGATATCAGTGCAACTCCTGTAAACAGGAGTTAGTCTTATACAAGCAAGCTTTTATAACTTCATGAGGAATTAGTCTCAACATTTTGTGGGAGCAGCTGAGACTCCAATCAGGTATCACCCTTGGACACCCAAGACAACAGAACAGAGCCTTAGGATTTTGCTAATTGAAATATTCCCACTTTTAATGCCATTGATTATTTAGCACCACTAATTCGTGAACAGTGGTAGTACTGAATAGCTGCCACCAGCATCACCGAAGTTCTAAGTTGGCTTACAGAAAGTCATGTTTGGCCTGAGCATCCCAAATATCTGGCTGAACTCAATTTAATCTTCACATGGATGCAGGGACAGAAAGGTAGTTAGTTGTGCTCATTTGAAGGCAGGCAGAAGGCAAGGTAGAGGTGTACCTTATAGACTAACCAAATCAGAGATGCATAAGCTTTTGTGAGCCACAGCTCACTTTACCAAATAAATACAAAAGCCAGGGTCACAGTGGATAGAGACTGCCACAGTGGTTCAGTACCACAATTGAAATCTAGTAAAGTGGCATCCTTGTCCTAGCACTACTTTATTGTGCCACAGACTGTATCTTAGAACAAGTGGCACACAGCTGTCACCAATATGACTTTCCCCAATTTTTTAATCCACCCCTGCACCCAAACCCCTAAAACTCATGTCCAGCATCAGCTTAGATGATGTCCTTCCCCAACCAGATCAAGTTCTTATGGTCACCCTCACCTATCTTCAGTTTGTTAATTGGCTACTGATTTGACTGTTACTGTCAGTGCAACCAGACCTGGCCATATATACATGTCATTGCCAGTCACTGAAGTGGACCCCAGCTGTCCAGGCAAACTGGGGAAAAGGAAATAGATTTACTTTCTGAAAGGTAGCATCAGGTTGAAATGATCATGGCCACCTGAGCTTTCCATTTTCATGGCCATTTTTTCTTTCTAAATGGCATGTCAGCACTGCTGTCCTTAAGTGTCCAGCCTCTCAGTCCTTTGACTGATATTTTTAGGGCAGTTTATGCAACTGCCACAGGATGGATTTACTGCAGCAGGGTGTTAAACTGTCACATAGCTGATTTCTTTGTCTTTGGGCTTTTGGAATCAATGGCTGCTTAGGGAGAGTGACACACTGCCTGAAAATAATTCTGATTCACATTTTCTGGACTTTTTGGGTGACTTTGGAATTAGCTTGCTCCCTTTGTGCTTCTTGGCACCCTTTGTATTCTGCCACTTTATTTTGCCAGAGAGAGAGAGATTAACGGATTTCAACACCAATTGCTGTTTTCTTCTCCCTTTCATACTCTATGATACTTTTCCCAACACATTCACTACATGAACTATTATTTCAACATTTTCCCTTGCATGTGAACTACCATCAAAATTACTGTCCTATCCAATAAATGAAATTAGGAATCTTTACTCTTATAAGTACTATCATTTTGACATGAGAACATGCATCACCTATATTTATAGAGCAAATATGTCTAAGACTAGTATTTTGATCCAAATATAATCACCCTGATTCTGACTCTGAAAATAATGGCTGTATTGTACCTGACTCAAAGCTCTCACAGGACAATAAGGAGGGGTAAGAAAACATAAACATACATGCACCCATGACTATTCAGGTTACCTACATAACTAGATAACCTGCCCAGACAATGGATTTGAGTAAAAGGAGTCTGCTGGCAGTGTGTACCAGATCTCCTCCTTTATAACAGATGTCTGGGAAGGGTAGGGCTTGAGAAAATTTTGACTCCGCTTCCTAATGTAATGTGAAGTGTTATAATTTGCCTCTGGGATAGGAAAACCTTGAATTATTATCCTCAGACCACAATGGAAAGAGAAACAGGATTGTTTCTAATGGGATACCAGGAAGGGACAAGGTGTTCTAGGTAGAGCTGAGTGAATAATTTTTTTTTTTTTGGCTTACTAGCAATCCCAAAATATTAAAAATAATTTTAAAAAAGAATGTTTCAGGATGTCTCAAATATACATATTTTGTTGGAAATTAAAAATATATCATTGTCAAAATTATTTTTAAGACTCGTTTATTTATTTATTTATTTAAATGAAGATGGAACTTCTAAAGGAAGTGAACATTTTGAACATCAAAACTTTTCATGGCTAAAAAATGGAGATGAAATGTTATGACTTTTTTCAGGGGGGCAGGGGGTTGGTCTCAGCACAAACAATGGAGTGACACCAATACAAATCCATTAAATATTTTGGTGTTGCCTTATATTTATTTTTATCGAAAACATTTTCAGTGATAGATTTCAGAGAACCAATTCTGGGGGGAAAATATTCACTACCTCTTTCTCAGGGGTACACCTTAAGGAATAATGGAGGTCAAGATTGGACTAATTTATTATCTGGTTTCAAACAAAAATAAGAACAGAATAAAAGGCAAGCCCCATCATGAAAAGGAAGACGGTATGTTTTGTAGAGAAAGAAGAACCATATAAAAAGAGAGCAGATAATATACATTATATTGCAGAAAGGAAGAGATTTTGGGTTAAAAAAAAAAATACTGCAGGGACCCAAAAAAGGGAATGAAAACAATTCCACATTCAGCTGTTAGGGGTAATATTTGTATTCCAGTCTATCATTTTGACTAAAGAACTACCGTTGCATGTCAGCCTCTATACCCATCCTTCATCTCCACTGCCATTGATTTGCTCACCTAGCAAATTGCTTGCAAAAATATGAGATGTTTACAACTAAACCTGAATATAAACACCTCTAATAGAAACGAGTGAGACCATATAACATTTGGCTTCATGTGATAGAGGTATGTGCCCTTGTACAGGGCTGAAGTGTAAGAAACTTCAAGATTAAGTCTCAGATCTTTCCTGTATGTATATATAATAAGGTTTTATGCTAAATGGACAGGGGTGGGTGCAAGGGGCATCTACCCCAGGTGCCAAGTTAGGAGAGGCTCTGGAATCACCCCCCATGCCTGCAGATCCCCTACCCCAGATGTTTTGCTATGCCACAAACTTCAGAAGAGTTCCTGGCTGCTGTTGTTTTAGCAGCAACAGAACTAGTGCATGCAGAGCCCACGAGCTGCAGCAACTCAGCCAGAACCATTCAGAAGTTCCCAGGGGGTAATGGTGCTGATCCCCCAATCCAGCTCTCACATCCCATGTGCCCTACCGCTCCATACTTCAGTCCCCTCCCCACCAGCTATCAGAACTGTGTGCTCTCTTGCCCCTACCTCCCCCAGTTCCTGAAGGACTTGGCCCAGGCACCAACTTAGCTTGTGATGCCACTGGTCTTAGGAGCTGAAATATTTTGACTAACCGAATGGTTAATAGCAGGACAAGCTTCCCCACATACCTTTCCAATGGATATCAGCCCTAACCTTTAACTAGCAAATTTAAGAGTGATAGCAATTCACATTTCAGGCATTTCACATCCTGAACTTTTTGCTGAGATTGACAACTATGATGGTTTTTGCAATGTGTGCATCTAGCTATTACAAATGGGATGGAGTCCCACCAATTTATCTTGTATGGGCTACTGCAAACCCAATTAATAATAAGTGAGCAAGAGGCCAAGGCAGAACTTACAAATCAAATCTCTACATTTTAAAGGCAGAAAAAGGCTTCCTATTTTAATTTATGGATCTGAACCCACCCCATTATTTTGATCCCAAATTGGCTATTAAATTGAAGGGGTGGGGGTTTTTTCATTATCATTTGGAATGTGAATAAAAACTAATAAGAATCTCTGATGATAAGATTTCATCACCAGAAAATATTTTAAGGTCAATTAAACCTCACAATTATTTCCATCATATTGTACCAGATCATAGGATAACACTCCCCAGTCCTGTCAACATCAGATGCTATGTCGCCATAGCAATGCACTCCCTCAGTATAGCGCGTCACTACAGTGATGTAGCAGCTAAAATTAACTGTGCGCCACGTGGATGGCACAGTACAGGTGCCATCATTTAGTACTTCCAATAATGAATACCATATACCGGTATTATTATCCTTGGTCTATCTTGAGCAGCAACTTTCAATGATTGCCAGTGTGGGTCCAGATTTAAAACTGATTTAGTGACACAGGAAAACTGATAAAAGGATTACTCCTGAAACCCCAAGTCATCCCTCCCCATCTCTGACTCCCAGCAGAGCTTTGCAACTCCACTATTAACTTTTATAATGGCCCTTTACATACTCTAATATTCAGCAGAATATATGAAATATTGCCTTGTTACAATTGTGCTGCACATAAATTCAGAAATGCAGGGAGACAGGTAAATAAAAAGCACAGATGGCACTACGAAAAATCTTTCAATAGATCTTGAGCCAGACAGTATTCCTGTACATTTTATATTGCAGGCGTGTGCAGTAACTGTAGACCATCACGCTGCACAGATGGAAATGCAAGTTTGAGGGCTATTGAGCATGTGGATTTTCCCAGTGTGTCACAATTACTGAAACATCTGTGTTAAATAACTTCAAGCTGATCCACGGTAAAAATTGGCAATGTTCAATAACTCTCAATATCCTTTTTTCCCCTGTGGTGAGATGGCCTGGTGATTGCAAGTTGGACTGTAGCATAAAACATGCAGCTGCATTAGTTCAGGACTTCTTGTTACCTACAAAATCCATATGCTTCTCTTTATTTATTTCTATCAAGCCTGCCATGGCTCTCATTGCCTTCAGCTAGAATTGTGGATATGTAGAACCTCTGAACATTTAGCCATATGTGCATATATGTGTTTGATTTTGTATTTGCTTTTCAGAGAAAAACATTACAGGTTTTGTACAACTAGTGGAATAATTTGAAGAGCACAAAATGGGAAGACCGGAAAGGGGAGTACAGGCAGTTCACTTGTAGGAAGAAAGATACAAGATTGTGATGATCACTCATAAACTATTTCCACTAGGCCAATAAAGATTTCTTAGATACATAAATAGTGAATACTGGCATAAATGGCAGACATTTGCGAGATGGAATCAATGTGAAATTGAACCAGGGTCTGTCTTGCACTGAAAATGAATTAGTGAGATATCAATGGTGAACAGATTGTTCACATACAAAACCATCAGCCAAATCTTGCTGCCACTACTTTTTTCAAGGGAATTTTGCTTCATTAAAATCAATGGGATTCGGCCCATCAGGATAAAAGACAGGAAGACCTCTGGATTATTTAGTGTATCCCTTGATATCGCATCATTGCTTCCTAAGATATTCTCTCCAGTGCTTTCTTAGTTCAATTTACTATAATTCAGTTTGACATCCACCATTTGCCTTAGAAGTCTATGACAATTATATGGTGTAAGAGGTGACCAATAGGGCAATCGAATATTCAGTTTAGATTTAACTTTCTTTAATATCATTGCAATCTCCCCAAGAATAGACTGACTATCCTAAACACTTCCTCTGCACTGTTCAGACCCTTCAGATATTGTTGACTAGAGGTGGGCTTGGACCTGGCCACCGCTGCATCATTTCCCTGCTGTGCCACAGGGAAAGCACCCACTGCTACCATTTCTCTCAGTCAGGGCACAGGGAACGTCTCTATTACCAAATACTGTTTAAGTCCCATGAGTGTGGGCTGATCCAATGCCTCTGCAAGCCATATCCAGCCTTCAGGCCATAAGTTGCTGATTCTTGCAGCAGACAGTCAGTCATTTAGCAAACCTATCCACCTCTGATTCTTTAATGTCTCCTTATAAAGAGACTACCCCAAGGTTTGAAATTCTTTGAATTCCCCTCATTTGTCTACAACTTTATACATAGTGAGATGCAGTCGGTACAATATTCTAACTACAGTCCTATCAGAGACAATTAGAGAGGAACTATCTGTCCCGTTCCCGATCTTTAATATGACACCTTTGAGAGAATCACTAAAAATCATCTCGGTTTTTTTCTGCTGCCATGTCTTATTGCCAGTTCTCATACAATGTGTTGTCAAATATATCTCCATCCCAAAATGCATTTGCAACTCTAGTATGTTTCAATACAGGTTCTTTCCTATTTGATTCAGAGCTGTAAATCTTCTAAAGCAAGTATATTGTAGCAAAAAGAGCCATTGTGACGGAAAGATTGTAAGATGGAAAGAAAGACATTTTTCATTTTTGTCTGAACCCTTTCATCACTCCCTTGTGCACACCCACCTGATATCATCCAACAGTCCCTGCCTCTGAGTTTCTCTCTTTGCCAGCTGGCACAACTGCCAAGTTGTCAAATGATGCAGCTCTTATATCCCCATAGCAACAAGCTTTCTGGCCTGAGTGACAGGTTTTCCATATTGTTGACTGGAAAAGGTCCCAAATAACTTTAAAAGCACCTGGAGTTTTTTTGCAGAGCAAATATCTTCTCTTTTTTTCTTTCCCCCTCCCCTCCTACATATTAAAGGAGGGTTATTTATACTCATTGCAACGGATGGCCTGATGACAGATGCGTGTTTGAAATTTTCTTTAAAATTCCACAAATCTGTCCTTTCAGTAGCTTTTTATGTTCCACTTGAAACAGCTGTGAATTTTAACATCTTCCTTAAATTAATTAAAAAAAAAATACTGCTAAGTAACACACTGAGCTCTTAATAACAAAACCAGAACAAATATGTAATGTTATGTGACATATTTGTCATGCCTTTAGAGTTAAAGAAAAAGTGCAAACCAAATTCAGAAGAACAACTGAAAATAACTTTGTGAAAAAAACATTTTTAACCTGAACGTGCCTGATAATATTACACTACTTCTAAGAAATCTTGCAGCTATAACAGTATGCAGTTAGGATACTGATGGCACATCTACAGGGCAAAAGGTGAATACATGCACTCCCTGCACATCAGCTTCCCAAATCAGGAGCAGTGGAGCTGCAACACTGTGCCTAGTCTAATTAACTCACCTCAGTAGGAAGGTCTGTTAGCCCTTGCTCCACACTATGCAAAGGTGATAAGAAAAGTTCACATGCTGCTACGCGTATTGAAGCTAATGCATACACATACACAACTAGCTCAGGTATCTCTGTACAATACTGCCTAACACCATGGGGACATACCCACAGGTCATTCATTGATGGTTCTAAAGGAAAGGGGGCAAAGGAACTAGATTCACTTTTCCTAGCTTCAGGAGATTGTCTGAAGTTTACATCAACTGAAAAATTTTCCCTAAATTCCTACAATTTTAACTATTTCTTTTGTTAGATTACTTTTATCCTACTTTGCCTTGTGAACTCAGATATAAGCCTAGAACTATACCTCCTGGGGCTATGTTCTTAGCTGGTCTCAAAGCAGGGTCATTCTTAAAAGAACAATTGGATGCCCTAAGAAGCCTTGAAGATTCATTATATGGTACCTTTCCTAATACAATGCCAGGAAATACTGGCCTGGCTCTGATCTCATTTACTCACTCTGATAGCATACCAATGATTTAAGTGGAGTCACCCCAAATTTACCCTGGTATAACAGGTCAGAATTTGCTCTACTGGTTTCTGGATGAGTAATAAAACCAGACTTCTGTATAACCAAAGGTGCAACAGTCCTTTCTTGGGAGACATGTTAACCCCAATATCTTCCAGCAGACCTCCAGCGCAAGTAATTATATTCAATTACTCATCTTCTTTCTGTAGTATCAGCATGTACTATCACAGGGCTGCTGAACTCTACCACAAAGATGCCTACTCTTCAGTTGTGAGTGACATTATAGCTACAAATTCATATTTTGTGAACTTTAAGGGTGCTTCAAAGCTTAATTAGTTAATGTTTGCAAAGAGCTTTGAGAAACTTTAATGAAGCGATGTTGAAATGTGTAAAATACACATTGGTATTACTAACATAATTCCACAAGCTACAGTGTCTTTTTAATAATCCAGATCTAGATGTTTACTATAACTGCAGCGAGAGAAGCAAAAGCATTTGGTAATGATTAGTAATTTACCTTAACACGGGCTGGTAACCCTGGTTGATGTATAGAGAGCAGACTGCAAAGAGAAGCTGCCTGCAGGGAGATGGGCTGCAGAGCAGTAGGCCTGCTAATTGGCAATAAGGAACTCCTGTGCCCTGTTAAGAATGGGTGACAGCAGGTGACCACAATGGGCGGACCCTAAGGTATACGTAAGTCTGGCTCTTCTGTCCACCAATGCAATTCTGATTATCTGGGTGTAAATGTTTCCTCTGCCCAAATTATTTCTTACTAGGTTGGTGTAGAACATATTATCTTCCAGTAAGCCAGCTATCAAGGGCAGGATGTGAATCTCATCCCAAGTTCAGTAAAAACTGTTTTTATGTAAAAAGCAGTGTATTCTCTTAAACAAGTTGGTATCTTCTTCAATATTTGGAGAGGCTCAGAATCCAATACTCTGTTGTATTAAATAAGGTAGGTCTTCCTTGTGGAGAAATGATATCTGTGCCAAATAGTTATTCTTTTACTTCCTGTTTGCTTGTCCTCATTGCATTTAAAATATTATCATTTTTAAATGCATGAAATCAGTTATTTTAAAGAGCACATGGGCTGCTGCCAAAAATAGAACTATGCTTTCTGAATTGTTTCCTCCAACATGCTCTTCTTTATGTATCACTGAGCCACAATGTAACCCATCAGTGCAACAGACAAGCACACCAGAAATTCACTGTAGTGGTATTTGGCCTGCAATGAAAACAGATGCACAATGCCACTTAAGGCCTTACATGAAAAATCCCACCCTCCCCGAAATGAACTGCAGAACTGTAGGAAGACATAAAATATTCATATTACATAAAAAATTGACAACATTTCTTGTATTTGAATATTACATGTACCTCATTTTTTAGGCAAGTCAATAGATACATGATTTAGAACCAATATAATCAGTCAAACAATATAAGCCAATCCAGCACACAGAAGTACAACAGAAGCCACTCAAACAAGGGCTCCTCACATTTCCAGACCAACCATCCTACATCCATCTGTATTTATAGTGCTCAAAGATTGTGTTTGGTAGATACCAATCTCACATACATCATCTAGCAACAGGGGTTTGGGTTGTAGCCATGTTGGTCTAAGGACTGCAGGCAGACAAGGTTCCTTGGGTGAATTTGATATCTTTTATTAGACCAACCCAAATGGTTGAAGAATAGTTATTAAGCAAGCTTTCGGGTTCAAAAACCCTTCGTCAGGCTAAGGAAGCTTCAGCAGTTGCTGTGTGCTCTTCCTGGATGGAATGAAAAGTAAAGAAGCCAGGGGCTGGGCTGGGCTGGGCTGGGGAGTCAGTTGCCAGGCAGATTGTAATGTATCAAAAATCCAATGTCTATGTTTAGTCCATGATCTCTAGTATCCAGCAGGTTCATCAACTAGAGATCATGGACTAAACATAGACATTGGATTTTTGCCCCTGGCTTGTTTACTTTTCATTCCATCCAGGAAGAGCACACAGCAACTGCTGAAGCTTCCTTAGCCTGATGAAGGGTTTTTGAACCCGAAAGCTTGCTTAATAACTATTCTCCAACCATTTGGGTTAGTCTAATAAAAGATATCAAATTCACCCAAGGAACCTTGTCATCTAGCAACATGTGTTTGTTGCAATGGCCCTGTCAGGAAGTTTTCTCCCATTACTTGTTTGTTTAAATTAGTTACGACTTCATTAGCATATATAACAAGACTCTACTTTAGTTGGATTTGTATTATTCCTTGCAAGTAAAAGTTTTAATTTGGGGGCACAGCTTGGGAAGAATCATAATTATTTGCCTCTCAGCTAAGGTCTTTCCTCTTGTGCAAGATATTCATTTAGAAGATGATGCACTTGTTGGGTGAGCTACTTAAGTAATCAAAAGGTTAAGCTGGGAAAAATCAATGTAGCTTCATTTCTTTGTTCTCCAGTATTAAAACTGACTGCATGAAAAGTTTCAATATCTATGAGCAGTTCCTCTGGAGACAGTCCACACCATTTGCCGGAACTGATTAGGCTCATTATGCATCGAGGTTGGTTTTGAGACAATTTGAGAGTGACATTTATAAAGATGAAATTCCCAAGTTTAAACTTACAAGTCAGAGAACTGCTTCTTTGAGATGACGATTCTTATTGCCATGCCTGCTATTGAAGGTCCTGCTGTGCCAGTCTGTTTCTGTGATGACAGGACAAGTTCTTGCCTGCAGGCAAGACAGAACTTCGAGAATGATCACGTTACTTTGTGTCTGGTGAGCAATGTGGAAGTGGTGAGGTTTTGAATTGAGGATGCAGAAATGCTGCAGGGAACTAATATTTAATAAAGTCATCCTGTTAGATTTGTACTCTGCCACCAGTCAATCATATTATGTGAGCTCCTATGTAATTCTCATCTATATTGCTAATTAGTAAATGTTCCTGTATTAAAAACTATTTTAGTATTTTGTGTAAATATAAAACATGTAGTAGTTGTGTTTGTTCCCACTTTTCCACCATACCACACCATACTGGGGTTATAGTATGGGAAATTATGGCAAAGCAAAGGAACTCTGACTCTTGCCCAACACCTGCCTGCTAGAATTCCCCCTTGAGCCACAGCTAGCTAAGTTGTTTTACTCTGGGCAAAGAGTCAGCCCAGCACCCAAGTGTCCTTGGGACCAGTACAATGCTAATGTTCATTACAACTAACTTTGCACTTTCCTGCTTGCTGCAAGAGCTGCAGAACAGCCAGTCACCAGACTTACAGCCTACGGTTTTGTTTCATTCATTCCAGATCATAACATTTAGAGAAAACAAGATGACTGATGAGTAACAACATTTAGAAGATCACTGGGGAAAATAAGTACAGTGTTTTCTGCTTATTAGAATTGGGCAGAGCACTTTTTATTCTAATAACCTTCGAGTCTAGTAAGTAGCAGCAAAGTCAAAGGCTTGTGTGGAGTACCATCAAGAACAATTTTGATACTTCTTGGTATTTAGTCATTGATTCTAATAGTTGGTAGGGGAAAAACTTGTATGCATAGACTATGGTTTAAGATTTTGATTCTAGTAAGTGGCTGATTCTATAAAGCAAGAGGAAAATGCATGTGGTACAAAGCCCCTGGCATTTAGTTTTGGGGGGTTGATTATAATATGTAGCTGATTCTTTTAAGTGGGATTCTAATAACCAGTGGAAATTATACTCCAACTACCATCATCAGCAGCAACGTTTAGCCTAGGAATAATGTCATGACTCCAACCAGCACTCCTTGGCTTATGCCTGATGTTCTGTTTTACACAAGCATTATTTCAGTAAATGACTTCAAGTCATTCTAAATACTTCTGAGGTATGACTGCAGTTCAGTGGCATCTAAAGGCAGACAAGAAAGAAGAGTATTTCAGCTTTGTGGTTCCTGCCCAGCATGTTGTTTTACACTAGGCAATGACCATGTAGTATGTTTCCTGTTCTGTATGCCCTGTTGAAATGCTGAACATGAAATTTATCTTGAATACTTGTCTGCCATGTTTTGTTTCTCTAAGAAAGTATTCAAGGACTTCAAATGTAACCAGTTTAACCAGTGTAAACAATTCATTTCTATTTATTAATTTTCTTTCTGTGTTACCATTCCTATCTTTTAGAAAACTTTAGGATAAAGCATTATAACGATGCCCAAACTTGACCAAGAGTGTAACGTTGGTCTAGTTTTTTGATCCCCTGAGCTGATATCCTCATAAAGCCAGGGAAGGGAGCAAATGCTAGGACCTTTATATACATGCAAGAATAAATAAGACTGGTCTTCAACTATTCTAATTTTGGTTGAGTGTTAACAGCCTTCAGGAGGTTTGTTGTGCCATGCAGTACTTGCCATGCCACAGAATACAGCAATGCCCAAACTACCATTCTTGCCCTAAACATTTTTGTGTCCCCTGCTCGTCATGGTGTAGAGTAGCCCCATGCTGAGCGACTCCTCGCTGCCTGGTTAGGCCACTTTTATGACCTCTTTGTGCTCTCAGAGTGGTGCATAAATTCTCTGTCAGGACCCAAGCATCTTACCCATTGTCTGGAGATACTTCTGGAATGTGGTTCCTACTATCAGTCACTGTAGACACAATTTTTCATGCAGCTACATCACTTTTTAAATTGGTGCTCTTTCTTGCCCTCACTTCTCAATGGTACATTTTAAGAGGATAAAGGCATACCAAATCAATACAAGAGGTTCAGGGTGTGATCTAATACCTGATTCATAGTCTATATATCTGTAGCTACATGTGCATGCTTCCCTCTCTGTCCTCTTGTCCTTTTCTTTTCACCTGACATAAGACTTAATAGTTTCCAGACAGAAATCAGAGTCACTGGTGCATTCCAAGTGCTATGTGCTAACTGGTGATGCAAAGCAGCTGTATGGCCATTTTAACCAACAAGTTAAGACAGATTTATAGCTGCTTTGTGTCAACAGAGTGGTATGAAGCAGCTGGCTTGTACCAGCTCTTTATCTCAGGGTTTAACATTTCCCCTTCTAACAGTGTGGGGACAACTATTTCTAGGATTCAGTACTCTTTTCCAACTAAAGAAATTAGCTGGGGAGAGAAGCCCTAATCTGTGAAGCAGTATATAGTTTTATCCCTTGCACTGACCAAAAGGTTCCATAAATCCAATGGATCTTATTCCCAGAATATTTCACCTGTGTAGCAGGATTTCTGGATGATATAGAGTCACTATAATGCACATCGTCCCTCCCAGCTAGCTGCCAGGGAGAAGTCTGTTAGGGAGGGAAAGAGTCAAGCAGTGCCTCACGTTATACCCATGATGTTTTGCTTTTATAAGGGCCCCTGGGTTCTTGGAAGCCATTGGCTGTGCCAAGGGAACAATCCTATGCTCTACCATCGTTGGATCAAAAGAGTACTGTGCATTTTGCTCCTTCCTCAGCTGCTCCACCACTCCTTCACTAAAGCCAAGGAACTGGTGCAATTACTTCCTCCCATTTCTTTTTGAATTATTCATTACTTCTGTTTCAACAATCTGGCTTTTTTGGACCATTTACAGAGACAGCATCAGCATTGCACTCTCAGAAAACAGTGGAGATAAAAGCACTTGAGTTAAATATGGTGGCAGCATTTCTAGCTCTAGAAATGGACAGATCTGAAATATCACTTTCAGAACCATATGGTGCTGTCAGACAGTGCAGAATGACAGCTTGGAGATGATACATAAAGGGTGGTGTGCTGAAGCAAGCAAGGAACTCTACCTCTTATTGCAGCTTTTAGCTTGAGGTACAGATGGCACAGCAAGGACCCATTCTGGAGAATAAGCAAGCACTCTCTAGGGCTGATTTTACCCTCTCTAAGGATGCATTTACACATCACCCTACAGCAATGTAGTGGTGCGCTACATCTCCATATGGCATGCTATGGTGATGTAGCAATGACGTGTCTCCACGTGATTGCCAACTACATCACCATAGCAGCACACTCCCCGGGTACAGCATGCCGTTACAGCGATGTAGCGGTGAAATTTACCCATGTGCTTTGCAGACAGCACAGTGACCACTCGTACTGCACCATGCTTTAGTACTTCCAAAAGGAAGTACTAAAGCACGGCGCCATAGCAGTGTCACCATATGGCAAGTCCTTAGTAAAGTAGGACTGGGGGGTATATCCAAGGACAGTAAATCCAGTCCCCTGCATTTGCAGGCAATCATTTATCAAAGGAATCCTCAAAATAGTCTCTTTGAAGCTTGACACACGAGTACAAACTATGTAAATAGAAACACCAAGAATGCCCTACAACAGGGCTCAGTAATCTACAGTCCACAGGCTGGACATGCCCATAAACAGGAGCAATCCAGCACAGGAGATCAATGGCACAGAGATGCATTGCATTGCCATCCCTCTGCAGCGTTCCCCTCTGCTATGGAGCCTGCTGCTCTGCTGCATGTGTGTTTACCCTCAATTTAGAGTAAAAATAAGCCACTGGCCACTCCAGGGGTCAGGTAAGGACAGGTAGCCTGTGGCAGGGGACCAAGTCATAAAGGGCAGCCTGGACTGGAAAAAGGTTGCTGCCCCCTGACCTACATCATGCTAGAGGCAAAAGCAGGGGAGATGGGGGCATTGCTACTGCACTTACAGGGAAGTAATTAGTTAACAGATGCTCAGACAATCCCAGGAAGAAAACTAGGTTACAGAGGAAAGTAAAAGTCCCTGTCAGCCTTGCCAAACTGATCCCTAGGGTAAAATTTCTTTCCTGGCATCACAACCATTGTGTCCATTAAGCAGCTGTGAGCTCTTCAGATTAGTGTTGGTCAGGAATTTTTTTTTTAAATGTATTCTTAGAAAATATCAAATTGTGGAAAGGCAATTTTTTTTTGTTGGAAAGGTTCTGTTACAAAGTGTACTGAAAAAAATTGAAAAGTGTGATCAAACTTTTCAGCATGTTTGTCCACAAATCTCAGCTTTTAGTTTAAAACAACCTTTGGCTTTAGACTTTAATTTAGTGTGCAAACAAAAAAAGGGAAATAGGAAAAAAAGATCAGAGCCAAAATAAGACATTTTGAAATAATCAGAATAAACAAGTTCAGTTAACTTGAATCTTTTCTTTCAGTTTTTTTTTTCTTTTTGGTGGACAGGGTTTGTGGCAATTTGTGGAAAGTTTGACTTTTCATCACACTGTGAGACCAAAAAGAAATGAAAAGTTTGGAAATTTTCATGGGAGAGGAAAACCGTATTTAAGCTGGCTTCACTTCAAATGCTCTTTTACCAATACATATAAAACCCCCATAAAAATAGGTACTCATTGTATATTCTTTGCTACAAACTTCCATTCAGCAATCACCTATCTGATGCACCTAATGGACAGCAAGATTTTTGCCAGCACAGTGCAGAATCTCTATCTTGTCTTTAAAAAGGAGGTTCCTCTGCACCAGTGGTTCTCAACCTTTTTAGACTCAAGGCACCTCACAATAAATTCAGGGCACCACTTATTAGGCTTGAGGCACTCCTTGGAAAATGTCATCTCAATTTTCTACTATAGAAAGATAATAGAGCAATGTTTCTGTTGTAAAGAACTCAGCAAGACTACAACAGGTGCTTTTAACACTATGGATTCCTATTTGAAAACTCTGGGTTTATCTTGTGAATCATGTTTTCCCACCTTAGAGTGCTAACACTGTGTAGCGCCCCATAGCACCCTTACAAGGAACTCAAGGCACCCCAGGGTTTAACCTGGTTGAGAATCATTGGTCTACATGCATAAGCCACTTTTCTCCTTATACACGCAGGCCAACAGATCCATTCATAAAGTGCTGCAATAAGGCTGAACTGCCACAACCACAGTGTAACAGAAAGATTTAATAATATCCTACACTACATTTAGTTTAGACTACATATATTTATAGAGAGTCAACAACAGCAGGTATAAAACTGTTGGATTAATACTATTGTAATATATGTATTACAAAATGCAAGATACACTTTATAAAATAAGCAGATTTTTCCTTTTAAGAAAGGGGAAAGGTACTAGAAGCAGCAAATATAAATAGTTTGATTTAGTTACTCCTGTAATATTCACAAGGTAAAAACAGCTTAAAGTGACACATTTTCAATTAAAAGCATATGGATCCTTGATCTCCAAAGGGAAAATATAATTATACATGGCAAGAAAGACATGATTTGGCAAATTTAGGATCGATGTATGCAGAGGAGGGAGACTGTTAATGGAAACACTAAACACAAAAGAAAGATAGTTTATTTAGTTGTTTCGAAAGAAGGCTAAGAAGGGGCTTGATCACAATCTACAGACACCTACACAGTGAAAATATTTATGATAGCACAGGGCTTTTTAATGTATCAGACAAATGCATAATTAGATTGAAAGCCTGGTAGCTGAAATTTGGATAAAAATAAGGTGCAATATTTGTTAATGGTGATAACTAAATAATCTAGGGATGTAGTAGATTCTATATTACTAGAAGTTTGAAATTTTTTAATCAAGATTACACGTCTACCCAAAAAATAGACAGAAGTTATGGGCTTGATGCAGGGATCACTTGGTTATAGTCTGTATTCCATTTTAGGCACATCATGATCCTAGTATGCATTTTGGCCTTAACATTTATGAAAATCATAAACTATCCTTTGGTATTGAATAAGGGCATGGCTTCTTAGTTCACTTCTAGTGGTACACAGCAGGACTGTGAATTGGCATCAGCAAATCCTATAGGGAAATCTAGGAAACTGCAAGTCAAAAAGTGCAGCCACAATGGTCAGGAGAAATTAACAGAGCACCAGGAAACACACAACTTAAATATCTGATCTGCCGAAGCACTGATTTGTGTCATTGCATAAACACTCTGTAATCTGTAAAACGGGAATAATGACACAGTTGCTTAGAGGAGACAGAGTGTATGCTGACTGAAGGAATTTTTCTACTGGTATTGCTATGTCACTCACCTAAATGGCAGGATCTAAGCCAAGCAACGTTGTCTTCTGTCAGCATAGCTGTAGCTACACTATAGGTTTAACATAAGGTTAGCTAAAGCATGTGATTTTCTTAAAGACCCCTAGCCACCATAGCAACTGTGCAGTATTGCCTGGTCTAATTTATAATAAAGGAACATAAAAATTTGACAGGCTCTTTATTTGTCTGATTTTATTACATCCAAAATGGATGCCCTGAAATCTTGGTTGTATAATCTCATGAAACATAACCACGGTATAAGAGAAAACTATGTCTAATGTATTTCAGTTTTAATACACTATGACATTATATTTGAATGTTCAAATATGTTACATTTACCATAATCTGTGCATAAAGGCTGTAAGGCACAGGTCAGTGATAAATGAGTCTCTTTTCCTTTTTTTATATCCTTTTTTAATTCTTTAATTTTCTATTGTTTTTATTTTCTTTCCTGGTGCATCACAAATAACCTGCCAAATATTTTGCTTTTTATTGAAATTGACTTGCAAAGATTGACAAATGAAAATGTTACATATTGAATAACTTGTTATATCAAATTGACAGCCTTATCTATTCCATATTATCATTATCATCATCATTATTTCTAGTTAGACATTGTTTCTTTCAGCTTCCCATATCTCTGCAACAGCACTTTGGAAAATGAATCTGCCAATGCATGCTTACTTATGAAAATGAATTCCATATTGTCATGTGCACACAAAGAAAAAAATAGGTTTTGCATATAAATGCAAGTATTGTAAATGGAAAGGAAGTTGACATTTTTGGGCTGGATGATGCCTTAGCTAAAGTCATTACAAAAAGGGGTATTACAAATTTGACCCATCTTATGAGAGAAACTGCAGGCATTTTCGATCAGATAGGCTGAATGTTCCCCAGAGCTGCTTAACCATGCTCAGAAATACTGCCCCTTTTCAGGAATCCAGTAGAACCCAGTTCAGTGGCTAACTTGTAGACTGACAGTGATCATCCTCTCCCTGCTCTCCTTCAAGCGAATTGATCCAAGAAGGGAAGAATTACCCCATGAGTCACAGATGCAATTTTCTGCAGCTTGTGCTTGGCTGTACAAAAGGAGGAATGCTTTAATTTCCCTCTCTCAGTAGAGAGCCATATAATAACTGACCATGGTCCAGCTCAGGTAATCTGTACAAGGCCTATTAATCTTCTGTTTAAGGATGAGCTGCTTGTTGGCTTTCTGTTTAACATGGTCAAAACTAGGTAGGGTCCAACTCTGCCATCTTCACACTTATTTCAAAGGCTGTACATCAGAAAGGTAGTCTGCATACAATGTTTACAGACAGCACGGAGGCATCCATTACATAAAGACTTTTTTTTCAAGTTTGCAAAATTTAGCTATGAATACAAATCTGTAACATTTTCCAAATCACAATTTGGAGGATTTCATCTCCCTCATTAAACTGAAAATCCTACCTAGTTTATAAAAGAAAGAGTAACAAATGGGAATAATTTAACCAAAGTCTATATGTAATGCATCTAAGAGATATCTTTCTGTCATGCTGAGACTTGATTACAGAGTAAGTGCTGTTAGAAGGGCCATATGTTCCATTCACAATATGGCTTAGCCCTCTGCAAACACAGCAGGAGTGAGCTGTGGCTTGGTAATTTGTCCAATGCACGTCATAAATTGACTTAGATAAGTGATTATGATCCTGATTCTCCACTGCCTTACACTTTGGGCAGTCACTTACAAAGTAGGTGTAAATGGTTACAGGTTTGACTTAGTAGCAATTCACATGCACTTTGCAATTATTTTGAATAGGCATGAATTCAGAAGATCACAGCCCCCTCCTCCTTTACTCACTGCCCTTTACATCCTGCCTGCATATTGCTCAGGTTCCTGTAATTCTTTAATGCCTCCAGCAAAGAGTGGAGGATGGAAGGGAAGCATAAGGTAGGTACCTACATTCAGGTGTGTTTGCAGGGCTGCAGTTTTGTGAAAAGAAGTAAAATTAGAAAATAACACCTCATTTAAATGAAATCCCCCTACCAACACATATGTGAGTCATATGTGGAAAGTTTACACTGAGTCTGTCCATGCTGGATCTCTTCACAGCAGAGTGGTCAGTGATAGTTTATGCACAAAATATAGTAAAAGAAAGTAAATAAACCAGACATAAAATCCACAAATAAACAAATAAATAGGGTGGACTAATAGCTTTACTAGCTACCTAAGTACTCTGCCGTATATCTTTCCCCTACTTTATTTCTATCTTTTAGTAAGTAATGGAACATTTTTCAAAAGCTCTGAAGCTATATTTACACTGACTCTGCCCCAATCTTGAGGCTACTGACAAAAATAAGTGTCCCTTCTGAATGCTCTGTTCTGTGTGCACCAAACCCAGAACTGAGGCACTGCTAGATACCTATGGTGTCACTGCGAAGAGACAGAGACATGAGAAGCAAAGGCATAGGACGACCCCAGAACAACCTCATGTCCTCAATTCTGGATCTGGAGCATGTAGAGTTGGAGCAGGTGCATGAGGCTTATTTTTGGATAGCAGCCTCAAGAACGAGGCAGAGCTGATATAGATCCACCCTTAGGCATTTTTGAAAGTTACGCTTAGCCTGCTAAGTCACTTACGCACCACCTTTTATGAAAGAATTTTGGGTTAGACACTTGTTAAAACACCTGAAAGTTCCTAGTACAATCCTGGTTTACAGCCAGTACAGCTTGGTACAGACAGTCAGAAAGCCTGAGGCTGAATCAATTCAGTCTTTGCAGGTTAGTCTAAGCTGCACAGATTAAATTGAAACAGAAGTGAACAGACGTTAAACTTTGATTCAGGAAATGCAGCCACATGCCTGCAATGGCTCAGGCCAAAAATCAGGGGGCACTAGAGCATGGCTCTCTGGATGTGTGTTCACTTCCTCTTCCTGCTACCCCTGAGGTCTCTGGGATTTACAGTCCAGAATTACAACAGCAGGACTCTGCGGTGTTTCTCATCACTTCCTCTTCCTGCTTCCAGGTGCCTCTGAGATTTGTAGTCCCCAATTGCAGCCAGCAGTAAGTTTGAGCAAGGGAAAGAGTGTTTAACACCCGCCACCCGGCTGGCCCCAATCTCCAGCTAGGGTTTGCCTGGGGGGTGGGGGGGAGCAGTCCCCCCCTGTAGACTGGTCTGCATCCTTAGATGGGCTTGTCCCCATGCCCCCACCCCCTTGTCAGCCAGCCAGGGAGTGGAGAAGTGGGGCCGGCCCTGCTCTCTGGAGCACATGGAACAGCCCAGCCCAGCCCAGGGCTGGAAAGCATGCTGAGGGACTATGATTTAACTTGAATCAGGAAGGGGTCTGGGACAGAAGTTTCATAAACCGGTTTGAACCAAATCAGTTAAGTCTGATACTATGTTCAACAAGCTTTAACTTAAACCAGTTTCAGCCATTTTGAAATGGGTTTATGTGCACTGAGCTTCTGTTCTGTTACAGGTTTAAAATAGTTTTTGATCACTTCAACCAGTTTATATATAACTTTTGTCCCAAATCTATATGAGAGTCTTGACACTCACTAACAATAGTGCCACAAGATTACAAGTTAGGGTCACTTCTGTATTTATTTTCTTTCTTTTGCTTAAGTAGAAAAAATGAAGTAAATCCTACAGCAAAACTCAGCAGGTTCCCTTCAAAAGGGCTTTTCTGAATATTCTCATCAATTTTAACCTATAGAAAACTCTTTAAGTCTCATTTTTTAGTTTGGGGTTCAAGCCTAATCTTTCAAAAATATCTGTTATACTAGATATACTTATCCTGAAAAATGGAGTTTATCCTCACTTCATCTCCAGAACATCATAGATTTAGACAGACTACAAAAGTGGGCAGATGAGAATAGGATGGGATTCAATGTAGATAAATGCAGGGTGCTGCACCTTGGGAGAAGGAATCTACCACATACATACAGGCTGGGGAGTTCCCTTCTTGAAAGCACAGAGAAGGGAAGGGATCTTGGAGTCATTATTGACTCCAAGATGAATATGAGCTGCCAATGCCAGACTGCAGCCAGCAAGGACAGCCATACCTTGTCATGCAGACAAAGATGCATCTCAAGCTGGTTCAGAGAGGTGATACTCCCCCTCTATGCAACTTTGGTCAGGCTGCAGTTGGAGTACTGCGTCCAGTACTGGATGCTGCACTTCAAAAGGGATGTGGCCAGCCTGGAGAGGGTTCAGAGGAGGGCCACCCACTTGGTGAGAAGGCAGCAGGACAGGACCTATGAGGAGAGACTGAAGGACCTGAATCTGTTCAGCCTCAGCAAGAGGAGGCTGAAGGGGGACCTGGTGGCTGCCTACAAACTCATCAGGGGAGATCAACAGCAAATAGGTAGATCCCTTTTCTCCCCAGCACCACCTGGGGTGATGAAGAACAATGGTAATAAGATGATGGAGAATAGTTTTAAGTTAGAGATCAGAAGGCAATATTTTACAGTTAGGGTGGCCAAAATCTGGAACCAACTTCCCAGGGAAGTGGTCCTCGCCCCTACCTTGGGCAAATTCAAGAGGAGGTTGGATGATCACCTGTCTGGGGTCTTGTGAACCCAGCATTCATTCCTGCCTGTGGCAGGGGGTCAAGCTAGATGATCTGTTCAGGTCCCTCCTGACCCTAGCTACTATGAAACTATAAGGCATGGCTATTGCACTATTGCAATGTATATTCATAAACTGGTCCAGAAAGATTAGAATGACAAATTTGTAATAAAATCCCAAAGTCAGCAATGTAAATTAGGGGTGAGCAACTGGGGTATCAGTCCCAAGAGACCATTTAGAGGGAGGTAAAGAAAATGGTAGCCTCTGAGTACCTCAGGCAAGTGGTCGTGCTGTGGCAGAAGTGGCCTGTGTACCAGGAACCTGCAACATCGGTGGCAGCAGCCTGGTGTAGTGTGGAGTAAGACTCCTTACCCTTGGGTGCTGATCACCTCTTCTTTGTCCACATGAGGAAAACCAAAATTTATAGTTACGTGTCTCCCTGAATGAACCAAATTTTCCTGAGTTCATATGACCATTAGGAACTTCAGCTCTACTATTCCTATCACAATGCACAAAACTTTATGATTTGATAAATGATATTCATGATTCACATGAAAGGTTGATAATGTACTGTCTTGAATGTACTGCTGATGTACTGCTTGTGTCTCAAAAATACCCTACAACATGAAATATCAGTCTCCCCTTGATATTCTGCTCTCAGAGAAAATGAATATAAGTATGTTCCCCTGACTCAGTGCATGATTCAGAATATCACAGAATTTTTGTTGTAATTGGCACCACTTGAGTTTTTAAGGGCTCCAACATCAATTTGGGCAGGATGAAAGGAAGAAAATTAACATGAGGCTATTACGTAAAGCTCCATTTATATGAAAGGTCAGTTTCACCAAAGGTGGCACAGACATGTGTAAATTGTACCTACTGTCCTTTGAGAGGGTAGTCAGTCTGACGCCTTGTTGGCACAAGAAAAGGGTTTGTCAGTATAGCTATTCCAGCACACTCTCCTAGTGTGACTGGAGATGCACAAGTAATAAATTGGAACATCTCTATTGGAATAATACAATTAGATACATGATTGTGATATCAGCTTTAGTGAGTATAGCTTGTTCCAAAAGGATAGATACATGAAAATGAAAGATAAGTCACCCTGCATATCAAGAATTTATACACTTGCTCAAAGGTGCAAGAAGAAATGAGCAACAGATCTGTTGAATGGAACTGGATAAAGATAGAAAAGAGAGCAGAGATTCTGTGATGTTGGCCTGTTACATATGGTGCATCTACACATTGCCCTACAGTGCCATAGTGACATGCTACGATGCTGTATGGCACGCTACAGCAATGTAGTAATCATGCAAATCAACATGTGATCATTAGCTACGTCATTGTAGCAGTGTACCTCCCCAGTATAGTATCTTTTCTTCTTGAGATATCAACTTTCATGTCTTGATTTGGTTTTATATGGGTGCGTCTACATGGTGTCATATAGAGACATTGCTATGGCGCTGTGCTTTAGTACTTCCTTTTGGAAGCATTAAAGCATGGTGCAGTATGGGCAGTTACTGTGCCATGCATCTGGCACATGGTTAGATCTCACCTGTATGTTGCCACAGAGGTTGACAAGAAGGGTGTTCCCCAGCCTATAGGTGTGTTGCTGGTTCCTTCTCCCTAGATGCAGCACCTTGAACTTGTCTTGGTTGAATTCCATCCTATTCTCATCTGCCTACCTCTGTAACCTGTCTAGATCTAGCTGGATTCCCCTCCCCTCCAGCGTGCCCACCTTGCCCCACAACTTGGTGTCGTCAGCAAATTTGGACAGCGTGCATTCCACACCCACATCCAGATCGCTAATAAAGATGTTGAACAGTACAGGCCCCAAGACCAAGCCCTGGGGGACTCCACTGCCCACATCCCTCCAAGTCAAAAATGACCCATCCACCACCACTCTCTGGATGTGGCCATCTAGCCAATCTGCCACCCATCTGACTGTGTAGGCATCAATGCCACAATCACCACATTTTTTTAAGAGAATGTGGTGGGAAAACATGTCAAAGGCCTTCTTAAAGTCCAGGACAATGACATCCACCCTGACACCCTCATCCAGGGACTTTGTGACCTGATCATAAAAAGAAACCAGGTTAGTCAGGCAGGACCTGCCCTCAATGAACCCATGTTGGTTGCCCCTGAGCATTACCTCCCTTGCTGGGCCCTTGCAGATGTGCTCCTTGATAATTTTCTCAAAGGTCATCCAAAGGACCGAGGTAAGACTGATTGGCCTATAATTGCCAGGGTCCTCTTTTCTCCCCTTCTTTTAAATGGGGACCACATTGGACCTTTTCCAATCCTCTGGTACCTGGCCAGTGCCCCAGAGGCTCTGGATAGTAAATTCCAGCAGGCGATGATCATTGTTGCCCACATGGTAGAATACCCACAGACCCCTCACCAGGTTGTCACCTGTGGCAAGGACCGAGTCTAGCAAGGCATTTCCTCTGGTGGGACTATGCACCTCCTGGGTTAGGTGGAGGTCCTGTGTCCTGGCTAGGAACCTATGTAAGTGATCAGACCGGACTGACTGCCCCTCCCAGCAAATGTCTGGGTATTTTAGGTCACTCATGACAACCACATCCCTTGACTTTACAGCCTCTGTGAGCTGACCTAAGAATTCCAGGTCCAGCTCATCCCCCTGGTGAGGCAGTCTGTAGTAGATGGCCACTATCAAGTCCCTTTCCCCACGCCTCCCTTGCATTCTTACGCGGAGTGCCTCATTTTGCCCCTCCTCTGACCCCATCCTGAACATTGAGGACGTGCATTGCTCTTTAATGTATAGGGCTACAGCCTCCCCCCCCCCCCCCCCTTTTCCCTGCTGTGTTTCACCTGCACAGCCTGTAACCCTTGATGTCCACTGCCCAGTCATGGGTAGAATCCCACCAGGTTTCTGTGAGCCCCACTAGGTCTGGGTTTTTGGTAGCTAGCAGGAGGGCGAGTTCCTCCTGCTTATTCCCCATGCTCTGAGCATTTGTATAGAGGCATTTGAGGCCTCCTGTAGATGCCCATGCCACCCCCTTGTTCCTAAGCCTGCCCTGGCCTCTATCACTTACCTGGGTAAAAGAAATATAAACTAGCTATAATGGAGGATATTTTTATTTCCCAAGAAATCTATGTAGATAACAACTTTCTGTTTCAGAAACACAACTAATGAGTTATCTATTTTGGATATGGCTCTAGCGTATCAGGATTATCTGGTTGCAATTAAGAAGATGATAAAAAATGTGGAGAGAAATGGTTATAATATGATAGAATTAATTATTTGGGGGTGGGGAGAGCATGAAAATAGCAAAACATGGACCATGAACTTCAAGGCTAAATACAGACTTTAAAAAAGGCAGAATCAATCTAAGTTGCACAGTTTTCTGTAAGCAGCATAGGTTAGATGAGTAGTAAACAGAACACGTTTGCCCTTTGGTGAGTGTGAGGCATACAGGCTGCCTGTACTGGCTGAGTCCAGCAGGTTGGGGTGTTCCTACATACCTCCCAACATGCCCCAGGGGCTCCCTGGGCTGCCAAAGACTGCCGAGTATAGCGGAGCATTTGGGCCACCCGTGACTGGCTACTGAACATGGACAATCATTCCCCTCTACCCTTTGCTACACATGAAAACTGTGAAAGCTTGGCAAGTGTAAAAGACAATGGCTGGGGCAAAACTGGATCATGGTAACAAGACTACCACAAGAATATCAAACTCTGTTAATGGTTTGCAATCCATTAGGCATCGAGACAGTTGAGTGCCTGTGGTTCCCAATACCAGACCCATGCCATAAAATAATAAAAGTGGTTAAAATTGTTGGCTGAGACCTGACCCACTTATCACATCTGTGTGTACCTAAGAAAGCAAGAAAAGTTTGGGTCAGTGTAGCCAGTGAAGGCAAGGAAACTAGATATGCATTTCAGTTGACCTAACAGTTAAAGAAAATGAAGACTAAATACAGTAAGAGTTCTGTTATCTGGCACCTTACAAGCTGACATACTCCACTAACCAGCATGCTGGCTTGTAAGATAAAGTGAAACTGGAAGTGCCCACCTTGGCACTTCCAGTTTCTCCCAGCCCTCATTGCTCTGGGCAAAGCAGCCTGCACTGCCGACCCCCATGGCCCGGGGGCATAACAGTCTGTGTGGGGTTGTGTGGGACCCACCTCCCTGTCCCAGGGGGCCCATGCGGCAGGAGGGGCAGCAGTGCTGCGGGAGGCGTAGAGGGATGCCCCAGACGCGGCATGAGAAGCAGTGGCCGGTGCCGCTCAATTAACCGGCATATTTTGTTATCCGGCATCCCCTGTTCCCGGGGGATGCTGGATAACAGAGCTTTTACTGTATGTATTTCAAGAGAAACTTATAAAAGGTACAGGAAGGGATGCCCTGTATGTGACAAATTTACCCTGCTCACATTAACAGGCACAATATATAAGGTATAATGTATGTCTGGAGTTTTGGTAAACAGACAATACCAAGGCAAGCTATTGCAAGCTTGCCCCATTGATAAACACATTTCCAAAGACAGGCTTGGTGACAGCCCATAGGATCCTGTTGGATTTACACCTGTAAATTGACCTATAATTGCAGGGGCTGCAAAAATGCACAAGTCTTCACACCTAGACAATCCAGAACAAGAGCCAGGCAATTAACAGTTATGATATGATTATCAACCTTCTCTGCCCTGTTTGTTTGGACTCTAATTGTCCAACCATCAAGGAAAAATGCTTTGAAGCTATACAATTAAACAGTATAAGAACTAAGCAGATTTGCCAGCAAGGTGTGTGCAGTCTAGACCAAGCCATCCTGTCACCCAACTAACAAGTGAAGGATCCACGCTTGGAAGCTGTATAAGAACTGCTTCCTGCTCGCATTGAGTAAAGATCTCTGTGCAGCTAAAATAATACTAAAGACTAATAGTTTGTTTTATATTTGGAAAGAGTCTTTTTTCTTTTATTTAGGTTTGTAGCCTAGTGGAAGTTATCAAAACAAACCTTTCTACTATTCATCAACCAAGCGTTGTGTCAATTCATAAACCACTAGGTTTAAAAACCCGCTTTCTAAATGCAACACTTGCCACATTATCTGTCAGCCATAGGCATCTGTTAGCTGCAGGCAGGCAGGCAGTGCAGTGGGGAAGGGAAGCATCTGTGTTCTTGCATTAACACCATCAAGAAACATCCCATGATGTACACACAGACCTGACACTGAGCCCAGAAGAACCCCACAAGCGGGCACAGTACCATGGGGCCTGGCCAGGCTTCTAGGCATGGGCAAGCATTCCCCATTCTCTCATGCTGCCCATCTGCAGCTGACAGATGCCTGGAGTGGGGCTGTGAAAATGGTCTATGCTGGAAAGGGTCTATGCTGACTCAGTTCTATGAGGGCTCATGGGCAGGCCTACTGTGTGCCCGGTAAGTAGCCAAGTTCCAGATGAGTGCTAGCACACTTCCCTGCGAGGGCAGGCTAGCCACAAAGATGCTTGAGATGCTGGCAGACAGTGACCTAACATGAATCAAGAGGAGAGGTGGTACAAAAGTTTGATTCACTGGTCTTACCACAGTCAATCCAGGTCTATCTTAGACCAGGTTCCACCATTTTTAAACCAGACTATGTGCATTGTACTTCCAAAGTCAAGGAAATGTAGGAAACACAAAAAGTGATATAGCTGCACAGGTGGCTTCTTAGTTTCTGAAAACCAAAAGAGAGAGACAGAGGCAATTAAAGAAGGACAAGTCACTAAGAAATTATATAACTGAATAGCATGAATATGTAAGACAAAATCAACAAAGGCAAAAAATGAGTTAAAACTGTTAAAAAGAAACACTGTTATAAACAACATGATGGGATGCTATAAATGTCAGACAAAAAGAAGAATAAGGGAAACTTCCAGTCTACTGCTCAGTGGAGAAGATAAGGTATTCATGGAATATGCCAAAAATGCAATCCTGCTCAATGCCTATGTGGCTTCAGTTTTCAAAGAAACATATACATAAACAAAGTGCAACATAACAATTAGCAGATTTAATATAAACAAAGATGGTGAAGGGATGCTGATATATGATAAATAAAGAGCATGTCAGAGAAGATGTCAGCAAATCCCAGTGGAACTCACCCTATGAGGCAGATGGCACACATGGACAAAAATCTCACTAGCAATAGCATTTGCAAAGTCATGCATTTAGAGGACTGGAGGAGAACTAACACAGTGCCCATCTTTAAAATAGAGGAACGAGAAGTACCTGGGGACTTCTTGGGGGAAATTCTAAAATATTCCATTTGTAAATATCAGAAGAAAACAGTAATCACTGAGAACCAACGTGTATTTGTTAAGAACAAAGGATACCAAACCCAACTTAATTTCCTTCTGCATAAGGGGGATGCAGTAGATATATTATATCTAGACTTAAATAAAGCTTTTTTCACAGTCCCACTTGCCATTCTCATAAATAAGGTAGATAAATATGGGCTAGTTGGATAAGTGGCTGAATAAAAATTACACAAAGAATAATTATTAATTGTTTGTGTTGGACTGGTAGGAGGTCTCAAATCAGGTTTCATAGGAGACTGTCCTGGGTTCAGTATCATTTTATCATTTTTTTTTTAATTTTTAAAAATTAAATATTATTTTGTTAACATTTTTAGTAAATAAAAACTGTATCATTAAACTGTGTAGATGACACAAAACTAGGAAGAATTCCAAATATAGCAGAGGACAGAATTAAAATTCAAAGGGATCTTGACAAATTTTGAAGATCTAGCCTATAGAAAACAAAAAGAAATTCAACAAAGACAAATATTAGGTGCTACATATATAAAGGAAAAAACAAATGCACAAATGGGGGATAATTCACTTGGTGGTAGCACAGCCAAGAAGGATATAAGAGATACTCAACAAACTCAACATGAGTCAGCAATGTGATGTTAATCCAAAAAAAACAAACAACAAAACATAACAAAAACCAAAAGTAAAATAGTTTGACATTGCATTAATCGACTTGGCTCTATTGGAGATAGTTTATAGGAGCCATGGTTCTTTTGTTATTAAAGCTCATGCCGCTACTTAACTGAAATAAGCCATAATGGCAAAAGGACTTTTTTTGCCAGTATAACTGGCAGTAAGGCTTTTACCATTAAAGCAATGTCAGGGAAGTGATTTTAATATTTCTAACCAATGTAGCTATACCAGCCAAACTTTTTAGTGCAGACCTGAATAATAGCAACTTGCCAAATAACAGAAGACTGGGTGGGCATTGTTTACACTGGATTTATGACCCAGATACTTTGTTCCATGTGGACCCAAATCCTCAAACTGACCACGACCTCTCCACTTGATAATAGACAAATTTTATTGATTTTATTGATACATAGTGATAGCAGATAAGAATAATGCAAACAATTCTATATAGACCAGCCCTAGAGCTGTCACAGAGCGAAGGTATGTGTGACCAGTACACAAGTTTCACCCTGAGGTTCTTTCTTGAATGTCAAATGTCAGCAGCCTGAAGGTTGAGAACCAAGGCCCATTCTTACCCCCCACCCCAGTGGGGAGCGGGGGAGGGGTTGGAGGGGCTTGTAGTATGCCCTCTGTCCATGGTGGCCTTTGTTTCCCTTGTCAGGGACCCTTTGCTGCTCTGAAATCCCTCCTTTTGTATTATTTCTCCCTCTGATGACTCTCCATTCCCAGGCATCATTGATTGGTTTCCCTGTAGTCATCATACTGTCCATGTTCTGTCCTGTCGGCATATTCCTTTGTTCCAAAAAACCTATCACATGCACACATCTTAATTTGGTTATTTACCACTATCCTAATTTGGTCTGTCCAACAAAGCCAGAAATCTCAATGGCTCTGCAGTTGGGCACTATGAACTGGCACCAATACTACAGAGTCCAGTATCTCTGTTTGGGTACACTGTTCATATCATAGAACAGTGTGGTACAGGTCTTCAGGTTCCCAGCCTGTGTATCCGCTGGCTTCAGACATAGTGGGCCTTGAAGGAAACCTTGTTACAAACAAGCTTTTAGAAATCGCTTAACCCTTGCCATTCCCCTGACCATCGTTCTAACGCAATATCTACTTTACCTACAAGCCAACTCCCAAAAATAAACCTCTGAATACCATTTTCTAGCTATCAGGCATATGTGTCCTTTAGTGCCCAGAAGGGAGTTCAGTATTCATGACATGACTCATTGACAAAGACATAGTATGGGACTATTAAGTTCAATTGTGCAGGGAAACACTCACACCTGGGAAAAGTTAAGAATTCACTGCTGGATTCTGGGCCTTGGAAAAATTGTGGACTACTTTCAAGGGGGCAAGAACTTGCTATCTATAATGCAACTGATTGAAGCATTTAAAAAAACCCTCAAAATCTCAGTGAAATTAGTTGTTTAGTTAAAAATGAAATATTTTGTGCATTGATATAGCAAAATTTCCTTGACATTTTTATTGGTAATCATCCTATGTTCAGGAAGGAGAAAGACAGAGAGAAAAAGAGATGCAAAACAATGAGAGGGAAAGATTCTGTAATCTATTCATATGCTTAAATTTAATCACACGTGTTAGTCAGAGACATTAGTGCTTGCTGGATTGAAATTTAAATGGAGCTAAATTTGGGGTTGATTTTTTTCCCCTGTAAATACCCAGTTTAAAAATAAACCTAAGGCAGAATAGAATCCCTTCCCCTCATTTTCCAACCAAATCCCATGTAGGGCCAGGCGATTCTATGCCATTTTTCTCTAGCTACATAGATTCTGGCTGTAGTGCATAAATACGTTCTAATATTTTGGTTAATACTTTGCAAATGGGGAAATTCAGCAAATAGGCCCTTTTAGTATTTGTTATTGCTCAACTCTAGCGTTAACATTAATGTTAATGCTAACTTTAAGTCTTTCACTGTGTTCTGTGCCTTGCACAATCTCAGCCAGTTCTCATTCCTAATGGTAACTATGTGACAGAGTTGGAGTAGACCCTTTTGGCCTGTAATTTCCTCCATTCCTGCCCCTCACAAGTATGCTTCAGTGATTTTCAAAGGTGTTCTGGGAAGGATCAACTCTAGAGCCGGATTTCTTTGTTATGTAGTGGTCTAGTGTGCAGAAATGACAAACAAGTTACAACAGTGCCCCTCTGCTTTGGAAACAAGCCATGTTCACAGACCATGGATCTTTTTATAAAACACTATTAAATTAATAGCTTTCAAACCTATATATTTCAGGCAAGTTAGACATATTCTCAAACACATTCTTTCCCCATCCCTAGCACAGTAGGGTAGAAGCTAAGATAGATCAGTTTAATTGGAAAGGTATTCAGTCTCAAATTACAGTGTGTTTGGTTTAATCATTTTTTTTCCACCTTGTTCCCATGAAGAAACTTATCTATAATAAGTGATCAATAATCAAACACATAAAAAGAAACTTCACAGAGCTACAAGTGCAACTGAGAAAAAGTGGTGTTCATCTATGTCGTAAAAAGTATGCATAATAAATGGAATTTACAAACACAAAAACGAAAATATTGTCAGAACTGGACAGTGGCACTTATAGGTGCCTACTTTAATGTCTGTTTTAAAGACCTTGTGACATTTGAAATCTGTTACTGGTTGCACAGGAATTTTCCTTTCCTCTCTTTTCTTTTATTAAAATAGGTTTCACCCAGCACCTTTTTTACCTTGTGTTGACCATAGGTTCTGTATCCCATATCTTTTCTCTTGTCACGTATGGCATTAAATCATTACGGACTGGATGCATCTACACAAGACACTTAACTTTTCATTAGCATAGTTTTCTGAGAAGTAAGCATGTGTGTCTACATGTGTACATGCTTACTGTGCAGTAAATCTCCCTAATCCAAAGTAAATATGCTACCTGAAAATGCAAGTAGCAAATTTACTCAGGATTAGTAATGGCACCATAGTGTTTGTGTAGATGCCTGACTGGGAGCAAAATCTGCTCCCAGTCAGCCATCCACCAGAGGGCAGGAGATAGCTCCCTACCCCCAGCCTGCTGCTGGGACAGGCTCTGCCACAGGAGCCCAGGTGGGGACTGTGTTCCCCTGCCCCAGCAGCAGAGAGCTCTAAGCCCCCTGTTCCAAAATCACAATCATAATCTGGGCAGAGAAAAAGCTCCCCAGCCCCTGCCCTGCTTGCCTGGGTGGGAATAATCTCCCTCTACCCCATCAGCAGGGAGGTTTGAGTCCCCACTCCCTGATCCTGATCATGGAGCAGGGGCTGGGAGCTTGTTACCAGCCTCTGCTCTGCAATCATGAAGCTGGGGCTGGGAACAGGCTGGGAGCTTGTTCCCAGTCCCTAATCTGTGCTCCATGATCGTGGGGCAGGGAACAAGCTCCGCACCCCCACTCCATGATTGCAATTGTGATCATAGAGCAGGGGCTGGGAGCTCCCTGTATGAGGACAGTTTCCCAACCAGCCTGAAGCTGGCTGGGACCTGCCCCTGATCAAACAGATTCCAGCCAGCTGCATGCTGCACAGGAAGCACATGCAACCTGGAGGTGGCTGGGGACTGTCCTGTTTTGGGCAGTCAGCAGCCATCTCTGGACGGCACATGCAGACTTCCCCACACAGCAGGGTTGGCCAGGAACTATCCCAGTTAGGCTGTGTGCCCTGATTGGGTGATCGAGGCATGGGGCTTGGAAAGAGCTGCAGGGGTGGGATAGGTCCTAGCCCCCTTCCCTGATCCACTGCTAGCAGTGAGCTAGCTGATAGCTACCCCACCAGCAGATTAGGGCAGGAGGCTGGGATTTGCCCCTCCCCTGCAGCTCTTTCCAAGCCCTGTGCCCCTAGTTGGGGGGCCAGGGCCAGGAGCTCCCTGCTGCCAGGGCAGGGGGACCAGTGAATTGATGATCCATCCTTTATCCAAAATCCGTAGGCTAAGATGGAAGCCACAACATATATGCTAGAAATTTCATAAAACAATTTCATTGGATTTCTGGTATTCCTTGTAAGATGAGAAAAAATATGTGATTTTTTACAAGTAACAGTCATTTTAGGTAACTGTTGTTTTAGAAAAAAAACGTATTTAACTAATGTGAAAGGGACCTCTTACAGTCAGCACACATATAACATACTAAAAATGATACATTGTTTATATGAAAAATGGACTTGGCCTGTTTCTATGAGCCATCAGTATAGAATCTTTCATAGCATTTTGTCACATCACAGCTTGACCCTTGTGGGTCAAGCATCAGCCACAGCCATTTGGTCCAGCTGATGCCAAAAAGATTGCACTTGAATAGCAGGCAGACCTGTACATGCCAGAGTTCTTGAAATGGGAGAACTAATGTGTAGTACATCCTGTTTCATGTAAGATTCTATTTAAGAATACATATGGACTGTAAATTTCATATAGGTCCAATATTAATTTCATGTAGGTCCAATATGTAAAAGCTTTGCCATAATTATGGCATTTGCATGTTATGTATATTTTTCTTCCTCGTATGAAAAGCTAACTACACTAATCTGAATTGAAAGTGATCTGCATTTGTTCTGGTAGATGGTTTAAAGCACCACACAATATCACCAACCCCAAGTACTGAGGTAGCACTTTACATGTAGGTAGAAATTTATGCATTTTCAAATGCACAAATGAATAAGCAAGCAGGTTCTCATTAAGGGAAATTTACATGAAGAAAAACCAGAACATTTTTTCATATAAATTATTCACCATGAACAGTTTGCACAGCTCGAATTTTTATTGAGGGGAAAAGTCCCAGTGCTGTTAACAAGAATCTTGTCTGAGTAAAATCTGAGACTGAGTCTTAAGAGTTTAGAAAGAAAGTATATTTCTCTTAATAGCTATGAATTACAAAAGTAGTGTATTCACCCAGACACTTGATGTTATTGAGAACCAGACACAATAGTTACTCTGTTCTCTCTGTGACTCTAAAATTTCCCAGTTGAAAAAAAAGAATCCAACATTTCAGATAAAGAGTAAGAATTCTATTTAAAAAATTAACAGAAAAATAAAAAGCCTGAATACATTTCTTAGAGGTTCCTTAAAGAAGGCCATGCACACTGAGGAAATGTATAAAGAAAAACAACCTCTCCCCCCCCCCCCCCAACCAATTTATATAAAAAGCAATTTACTTAGATGGAAATGTTCTTTTCCCCTGCTATTATTAAAGATGCTACTGTTTGAAGAGCTTTCTCCCTCACAGATCAGCTTTTCTGTCTGCTTAGGAAGTCATAACCCTGTGTTTATGACATTTCATCCTGTTTCTCCAGAAATAATTGTAGTGCCACCAGTGCAGAAGGGATCATGGAAATGATGAACTTTTAATATGTTAAACACACATCCTGATTTTAAAGGCCGTATATTCAAACTAGATGCATCCTGGCTTCTAATTTTATGCAGCCCAAATCACATTGCTATCTGTCTTAGTGCATAATTTGGGGCATTGATGTTTTTGAGCCATCAGAAACACCTGGATGTAGATACAGACTAGATTGTTAAATAGTAATAACATTATTGTAAGGAAAATCTCTTGCATAGTTATGAATATCTTCTGACCTGATTAGTTCTGCCAAGTTCTACTGAATTCAATGGGAGCTGAGAGAGAGACTATCCCAGGTCCAGCCACTGGTTCTTGGTACCTGATTTCCTGAGGCAGGAGTTGTTTGTGCACAGAATTCCAATGTTTTGCATGTTCAGCAGCCTCTTGAGAAAATCCATCCATCTCAAAACAGTGCTAAAAAATATTTGTGTCAGACTGTAATGACAATGGAATGATTTTATTGACAAGAATAATTCAAATACAAGCATTGTACACTGCTGCATTGCTACATCTTTTTTTCTCCCATGATGAGGTCCAGACATCCTTATACCAGAACCCAATCCTTCACTGTTTGGTGTTCAGGAATCATTCAAAGCCAAAGTGTCTGGCAAAGATTTGCTTCATTCAGTGTCTAAGGTTTTTTTATAGCTTTGTGGAAAATGAGCCTCTGGTTCCAACTGGCTTATGCCAGGGCTTCTTAAAGTTGTACTTCCCCATATCTGTGAGGAACCATGGTTTTAAAATATGTTAATATTGTTGTTGATATAGGATTAAATACTTATCTAGCACTTCATATTTCCAAAGTGTTGTCTAAACATAGTTACGTCTGCACAATACTATCACATTTCCCTCATTTCATAAATGGGGAAAATGAGAGAAAATGATCATAGAGGTGAAACTCATCCCTGCCCTCACTTTATATCCAATTGAAACCTTATTTTGCATGTATAAAATATGTAAAATCATGTATAAATATATAAATATTGACATAAAGAAAAGCAGTTACAAACATAAACAAAGCACAGGCCCTTAACTGGCCCTCAAGACAGCTGAATTTTGCACTAAGCACTAGTAGTCTCAGCCTGCAGTACAACATGCTGTTAGCTAGAATGTCCCAAAAACAATTGTAGGAAGGAATTGTGTTTTTGTAAGCTATAATTCCTCCTGTGCTCCCCATCTGCAGTGAAGAAGAAATTTACTTCACCACCTTTTAGGTTCAAATTACTCTTATTTTCAAATCAGAGCTAACAGGATTTCTGGGGGAAGGCCGAAATATGGTTCCATCTACTCTCTGCCCTTCCCAGTTTACTTTCTTTGCACAAGTATTATCAAGTGTACAGATGCTGCCCTCTTCCCAGTCCTTGAGCTATGAGGTAAGCTGCCCTAACTCAGCCATGCAAAGATGTGGCAGGGGAATAAGTCTCACTTACTCTTCTGTGAACTAACTTGAGGTGATTTCTCATATTCCAATAAGTCAGTGGCAAAACCTGAATTAAAATTCAGAAGTTCTTGCTGGTTCCTATTCTGCTATGCAACCATGCTTTGTTGCCAAGAAAGAACAGTAGTAAGCCCATATTTATTTTTCTAAGAAGCAAAAATAAATACATAACCCAAGTAATTGAACAGGGATGGTATTCCACTGCAAAATGTACATTTCTTTTTAAGTTTTCCCAAGTGTAATAATGTCTTTTTTAAAACCTGGAACAGTTTCCATGGTAATTTTCTAATTCTGCACATGAATATGGAATAGTTTTTTTGTTTGTTTGTTTGTTTTTCCTAATGTATAGAAAAATGGTGTTTAGGGACAATGACATTTTCATAGAATCATAGAAAATTAGGGTTGGAAGGGACCTCAGGAGGTCATCTAGTCCAGTATTTCCCAACCAGCATGCCACAGCTGACTGATGTGCCATCAGGCATGTCCAGGTGTGCTGTGGCGTTTGGGGCTGAAGCCACACCCCCCGCCCGCTGCTGCTGCAGACATAGACAGACAGGGAGTGTGGCTCCAGCCAGGCAGGGGGCATGGCTCCAGCCCAAAATGCAGCCTGGCTAGCCACATGGCACTCCTCCCCATTGGCATCCAGGTGGCCACATGCCACCCCCCAGTCACTGGCTGGCTGGCTGAGCACCACCTTCCTGCCCCACGCTCCACATCCGGTGTGCCATGGTGCTTTTTTATTTAGGTAAGTGTGCCATTGGGTGAAAAAGGTTGGGGAACTCTTATCATTTCAACCTACTGCTCAAAGTAGGACCAGCCCCAAGTATATCAGCCCTGCCAAGGCTTTGTCTATTTAGATCTTAAAAACTTTGAAGGATGGAGCTTCCACTTCTCTGGATAACCTGTTCCAGTGTTTTATTACCCTCCTAGTGAGAAAACTCTTCCTCATATCTAACCTAAACTTCCCCTGCTGCAGCTTGAAACTGTTGCTCCTTGTTATGTCATCTGTCACCACTGAAAAAAGTTTAGCTCCATCCTCTTTGTAATCACCCTATTTTAACTAATTTCACTGACCCCAATTTCTTAGTCCGTTTGTAGGCAAAACGAGAGGAGTGCATTCATGACACTTTAAAGCGAGCTAAATGCTTTTGCACCACTTTAATGGTGTTGGTGTTTGCATGTCTCGGTGGTGTATTGCTCATTAATTCCAACCGCTGTTGGAAATTCGGCAATGTAATGTGCCTTAAATGATTGGCAAACTTCGAGGAGTTTTAGTTTGCTGCCCCTACAGCTGCGAAGCAACGTACTGGGCTCTGTGCAGCTCCACGGCTCTTCAGGAAGCCCTGCAAGCAGCCTGGCAACAACCCAGGAAAGCCTAAGAAAAGCGGTGCGCCTAATCTTTTTTTTTTTTTTTTTCTTCCCTGGAGTCTGCCTGCCTGCCTGAGCTGTGCGGGGGCCCGGTGCTTCCCTCTGTGGCTGCGGTGCACCCTGGGGCCACCTGAGCTGGGTGCCTGTGCCTGTGGGTGGAGGCTGCTGCTGCTGCAGAGGGAAGCACCAGCTCCCCCCCACGCCCACAACCCAGGGACTGCTCCCCGCACTGGCAGTTCCCTCTCCACTCCCCACCGGGCAGACAGGTAAGGCATTGACATGTGTGCATGACATGGGGGTATAATCAGCCCTAAATTGAAGTGGTGTTTTTTAAAACACACTGCTTCAATCTAGGGCCCCTGTTTCATCTACACGTGCCCTTAGTTGAGTGGAAAAGCTCTATAAAAATTGGGGCAGGAAGGTCTTTGACTTTTGAGCCACAGATTTACCATCACGGCAGAGTAAAGTCAAGATTTGTTCCTTTCCTTCCAAGAAGTGGCACAGGTCAAACTACCACACACTCAGCCCATACCAAACTCCAGATATCTAGAGAAGTTTCTTGGAATTTTATAATGACTCACCCCTTCTGGCTCCATGCTTTCCTACTCCTTGCTCCTTTGCTGACCAAAACTTCAATTCTACTCACTTTTATTTTGCAGAGGGTTTCTGAATACCATATGAGGCTGTAGCAGGACACTAAGGTGCCTGCTACTAGGAGAGCCAGGAAGGCTCATCAGGTGCGGGTTGCCAGGGCAACAGGAGGCAGCAAATGACCCACACCTGCCAGCGATCAGCTGGTATAAGGGGCAAGGCCTGGCTCTTAGGAGGGGAGAGAGCTGAGACGAGAGGTGGTTTCCTGCCAGCAGGAGCAGGAGCAGGAGCAGGAGCAGGAGCAGGAGCAGGAGCAGGAGCAGGAGCAGGAGCAGGAGCAGGAGCAGGAGCAGGAGCAGGAGCAGGAGCAGGAGCAGGAGCAGGAGCAGGAGCAGGAGCAGGAGCAGGAGCTTTTGGAGTTGGGATGTGAGGAGAAGCCTAACGGCAAGTATGGCTTGACCAGAGTGGAGCAATGTTGTTATAGCCAGAGGGTGTATGTTTGAGTTATAGCCAGGAGGCTTGAGTTTTTGTTGTTATGTATTACACTGAGTTTGTGTTGATGTTACACCGGTGGTTTGGGTGAGGCTATAAGGGGATGGAGGAGGCCTCATAGGGGACTCATGGTAGAGTGAGGACCCCAGCCCCATTGAGGGCACGGAGTTCGGTGGTACAGACCCCAGCTCCAAAGAAGAGCCTGGTGAGAGGGCAGCACTGCAGGGAAGAGCCCTGGTGAGAAGGGTGGCGTATAGAGAAGGCCTGCAAGGCCTAGACACGCTGGACACCCGGAGCAGGAGAACTGTGGCTGAGTGGAGGAGAGGTAGCCTCCCTACAAAAACAGATATCATCAAAGTCATGGCGGGCGAGAATAGGAGGGTGCAAATCCGAAGCTTGGCACAGTAGAGGAGGCGGCAAGGGCTAGCACGGCAACCCTGCCATCCCTCCTGTTGCAGAGGGCATTCTCACAGATGGCAAAATGGATTATACACTACCAATATAAGCCTTCCCCTGTCTGTACCGATACCTAGCCACTCCCAACTAGATTGATTTTCCTGGTATCAGTTTGATCGCATTTTGATGGAATCAGGTCAACAGGTGCTTATTTCTTTGATAATCCTTCATCCCAAATGTACCTGGGACAGGTAAAGAGAACAGGCTGGCTGATTGGCATTGTTTTCTACTCAGTTAAGTGTGTATATACAAATGATGGGAACTTGCTAAATGAGAATTTGCTAATTGTAGAGTGAATTAATCTCTTATTCTGGTTTCACCAGATAATAGATACATTTTAACAAAAGAATTAAACTGAGTACCCTTGTAAACTGAATTAATGGAGCTGATATTAAAATAAATAATGCTCATATTAATGAATGATAAGTATTTATATAGCACTTTTGTTGTAATACTGTAACTATATAAAATCAAAATAGGTCTTTATCCCAGTATTTATGTTGTATTCTGTAGAAAAACATAATCACTGGAAACCAGTCAAATCTCTGAAATAGAGAGGTGTCTACTGTTTGACAGGCGCATCTAATAGTTTTCCTAAAGCAGCCACAATTCCAGTACTGAAAATACATCCTAGCCAGCAACCTCATACTGTAATGCCAATATGCCCTCATAAAACCTTGTTGCTACACTCAAAAATGAGGGGAAGTCATTCCATTCAGAGTATCATTCCATATTCACAGTTGCCATAAACTGCAAAATTGTCAGAAAATCCTGGAGTTTAGGGAGTTTGGGAAATTCATTTAGATAAACTTGGTTGTTTTTCAGGATATGTCAGACCTTTGTTTTAATTCAAGTGAAAAGCTACTTAAATCCCAGACCCAGTCAACATCATAAACTGAGCCTGAGCAACACTAAGCCTGAAGATAAGAGAAATAAAATAACTTAGTTCTTAGTTGGAGAACTTTATTCTAATTGATCTAGAGTAATTTAACCAGCTATCTAACTAGCATTTACACAGTAAATTATGTATAGCAGCATAGCTAGCTATCAGCTGACCTAGGTGACCATTTTATCATAGCTACTATTTTTTTTTTTCCAGCTTGAGAGAGGTTCTGATGTCCCATCCAATGTTATTGAAACTAGAGTTTTCAGTAAAACCCACTAGCCCTATAGCGCTGTGTGGGAACAACCTGTGTTTTGACAGGGTCCTGAGGTATCACGAATACAGCAGGATCTTCTCCAAACACTACCTGACAGCTGCTCCTCCCAGCACATCAAACAGCCTTAAGCAGAGGAGCCACTTGGCTAGAGACAGAGCATTACACAACCTGTAGTCTCCACAGGTAGCATGTCCACATTAAAGATTAATGTTGCTGCAATCTGCTCCGTTATAAGCAAGTCTGTGTGACACTACCCATTGGACAAATGCCAAAGTAGACTTTAAAATGTGTGTTCACATTTACTACAATTTGTTTGCTAACCTTTCCTTTTTTTCTTTACGACAGTGTTTTTAAAAAAAAAAAAAAAAAAGGAATAAACATAATTTCTTATCATAACAGATCCTCGGCTTTTTTTTGTTGTTGCTTATTACAGGTTCCTCTGGAGTTAAAATTCTGTTGTTTTGGTGCTAAATATGAACAGCTTAAGCTTAAAAATTTAAAAGCTACCAACCTAAGTGTTTTCAAAGTTCATTTAAGAAAATAAAGCAAACAACAATATCTCTCTCAGGCTGAACTTCTGTGGCAATTTAATCTGAAAGCAAACTTGTATGACTAAATAAAGGACTCAGATCTAATTCCAGATACACTTGGAACATTTTGAATTCAAGTGATCCAAAATGAATTACATGTTCAGAACACCTGTGAAATTTTCCAGTGAAAGCTACTCAGCAAAGATAACACATCCAGAGATGGCTGTATTCAAAGTTTTATGGACTTCAAATGTCTATAAGCCTGAAAATATGTATCTTTAAAGAGATGCACGCAGTCCTTAAATTCCCGACCATTGTATAATTAAATTTATCTTCCTGAATCAATCATGAACTGAAATAAAAATACAATTATAAAACAATCATTTGGCCACAATATTAATGAAATGAAAGGGACAAAGTACTCAGATAGGATGACCCTTTCCAGACCCCACTGTGCACTGATTTTTTTTTTAATACTTTTTTTTTTTTTTAATCCATAAAATAAATGTTTTTCACTGATTACTAGGCTTCTTCATAGGTGCTTATACTGTACAGCATTTCCACCTCAAAAAACTATATAGAAATGCCCTTGTATGTGCTCATTAAGCAGAAACCCCTTGAAAGGTATTTACTGAGTGTATCTATATGTGCCAGTACGGAAACATGATCAATGGCGCATGTAGCTGCTTTAATGTATCATGGTGCCATAATGGCTTGTGTAAATGCTCAAACTGCTGCAGTCCAGGGTACACTTGAAGATGCTGCACCCAGGACCACAGCAGTTTGAGCTAGGGTGAAGCATCCCTAGGAGGTTCAACATTAGGCTCCAGGAAGTGGCAAAGCATGGCAGAGGGGCTGGCTGGGGCACAGGAGTGCCCCTGTGTGCAGAGCCATGTGGCTAGGCAGCACACGGGAGTCTGACTCCTTGCTGCCTGTGCTGACCAGGTGCAATGTACACCCAGGTCAGCATTTACATGTGCATCTAGGCACAGCCATTTTTGCTGCAGTAAGACAGTACTGTCCCTGACACTACTATCTTACAGTGGCAAAAATTAATTTGCTACAGTCTAACAAGGTCACACATGAAGACTGTGAGTCTTTACACCACAGCAAATTTGTCTACTTCACAGTTAAGCACAGATGTAGATGTACTCACTGTATTGCTAAGTTGTCTCACTTTAGCATTTGAAATTCAAGATTTCATAAAAAAGCACAGACTTTTCTTCAAGGAATCAGAAAGGAGGGGCTAGAAGAAGGCAGTCTAAATTATAGAAGTAAAAATCATCAACACTTCAGTTTCAGAGTGCATTTCCAGCCACTCATTCATATTTACACATCTCTTCTGATACTCTTCAAGCTTTATATTTCACTACACTTTCTAGGTCAAACCTGAGCTATTTGTACAGTCAGATGAGTTCACAAACAGATCAATGGGAAAGAAGATTAGGATATATATTTTTCCTCTCCTCTAAACATTAAATCTAGTCATAATACTTACATTTCAATACAAATATTTCAAATTAATTCAATTGAGAAGGTTGCAAAATGTTTCCAGTTTGCTCAGAAACCTGCTATATACTCTTGCATACAGCATACCTCAATATACAACAAACACCTGGGTTTTGGAAGGCAAACTGTGGGGGGGGGAGATTGTTCTAGAGTCTTGGCCAACTTTGTGGCACAAAATAAGGAACACGGGGTGATCAGGAAGTGAAACACTGCAGGTGATGTTGTCTGAGTGAGACAGCAGACAGACAGACATTCCTGCTGCTTCACCCAAAGCATCTCCCAGGGTGCCAAACTTCCTAGACACTCTGTGTCACAGGATGTTAGATCCCAGACTCTTGCAAGGGCAGTAGCAAAACTTAGTTCTTCAGTGTAAATAATTCTATATGGAACTTCCTGTAAATAAACTGTTGCTTCCATATCACAAGCCTCATTCAGGTGCGACCAGCAGCTCACTTGCTACTTCACGAACAAGCTTCAGTGCTCAGCCATGTCTTCAAGAGGACAAACACAGGACTCCACCCCTTCAGTCCATCTTGACAGCTGCATAGCATGCCATGTCTCCAGGCACACTTCTTCCCCAATAGAGGAACCAGTATCCTTGCCTAAAACATGGTCCCCAATTTTGGGAGGCTGATTCATGCATGGGAAAGAATTATTTCTTGCATACAAGGAAATACAATACGTACAAGGTGAATCACTAAAGAATGCATGCTATATCTAAATTACATTTAGTATGAATGCATTTGTGTCTCTTATTAAAGGAGAGTTCATGATGCATTCCTATGAGATCATAGGCAGACAAGGTTCCTTGGGTGAATCTGATATCTTTTATTAGACCAACCCAAATAGTTGGAGAATAGTTAAGCAAGCTTTTGGGTTCAAAAACCCTTCATCAGTCTAAGCAAGTTTCAGCAGTTGGTACGTGCTCTTCCTGGATGGAATGAAAAGTAAAGAAGCCAGCGGCTGGGCTGGTTTGCATACAAGACAAGTAGTCAGTGAAAATGTAGATTGAGACGTCAATGGGTGAGAGACAGGCAGGGGGAGGGGAGGAAGAGAGAAGGGGGATGAAAGCCATGGGGGCTTCTCCCATGGCTCCTGTGGCTGTACCAGTGCCTGCCTCTGCCTCAGTGGGGGAAGCCACGGGGGCTATGCTCTGCTGCTGCTTGCCCAGCTGGTGCAGGGTAGGGGTGCGATGCAGGAGCAACTCACTCCAGGCAGCAGCACCTCCTGGCCCCCCTCCTGGGGTAATAAGCCCCCTGCCACAGCTGGGCAGCTTGTCCCAATCCCTCCCTCCCCCACACCCTTTCCCTGCCTCCAACCCCAACAGACTTACCAGTTGGAGGCAGTTGTGTCAGCTGCCTGTTTAGTCTATGGCTGAATCTCCAAAGTAGCCAAATCTTTTCCAAATCATTTCAGATGCTTTGAATTGATTGAGAGCTTTTAATTGGTCTCCCAACTTGGTTCCAATTCAGAGACTTGGTCCTTGAATCGAGCCGAATCTAATCCTACTCAAATCAGCTACTGAAGCTTTGCATAGCCCTAGTAATGATGTCTATTTGTGTCCTCCATTGCACTTCAGTGTAATGATATCAAAATGTCTGAAAAATTCTATTGTTATAGCAACCTAAAACAAGATGGAACAGAAACAACTAAAAATAATACTTTAAATGCCTTTTTTTTTTTTGCCGTTTCTTGTCATAAGGGACATGGAATAAAGTAGGTTAAATTTTACATCTTTCTTGTTTCTTAATAAACAAGTGGTTCCTGTTGTTTTCTCTGAATCATTGAGCAGCTCCCAGCAGGGTAATGAAGGCATTTGATTGGGAAATATCTGGAGGATTCTATGAGGATCTGGAGAATTTAAATAGTCTGCCGTTTTAAATTGGTTCTTTTTCATGTAAATTTGACCACTGAACAATGCATAAGAAAACCCTCTTCCTTCACCCTTCCCAGAGCAAATGCCAAGCTACTTCCCCAGGGAATCCTCTTTGAAACCTAACTAAAGGTACATGCAAGAGTTCAAATGCATGGGTCTGTTCCATGATTTAGTTTGAGAAGCTTAAACCCCTATTGATAGAGCACTATGCAAGTGTTCAATGTTTGGGGAGGAGGCATTCAGGCAGTTTCCACTGGCAATGGTCTGCAGACAGTGGGACTCCTCAGCACACATCCCAGAGTATCTGTCAGCTCCCCAGGCTACCAGAGGTTTCCAAGTACAGCAGAATAGGGAGAGCAGGGATCATACCCCCTCCCCCGGGACCTCCCCATTACAGTGGCTCCACCCTCCCAGAGGCTTCCAGAAGTGACCCAAACCCTCTCTTGTTAATTGCAACCATGTCAGTTTCTCTGCCTAGCCTAACATAGATCCCTGCCACTCATGCACAAGCCCATGGACCAGAAGCTGTGGCACATCCTTCCTGTCACCCTATGTGACTCTTGCCAGAGGCTGTCAGAAATTACACATGCTGTCTATATATAATTCAGCAGATGTTCATGCTGGCATTTGCCTTCCTGTCTAGGGCCCAGGAGTCTGGCCTCCCACACAGGGCTACTTACTAGACCCTACATCAACCAAATGTCCTGGAATTGGCTGACTACTACCATCTGGCCAAGGAAGCTGAGACTCTTCTGAATCGTATTGACTATGGGGTGCTATGGAAGCACATCCAGGCCATTAAGCAATGCTTCAGGACATGTAAGACCATGGGTTGTGCCCTACCTCCTGGGAAAAGGTTAAGGGAGCTCTTATCCAACTCCAGCTGCACCTGTGCCTCTAGTACCCCAGTGTCCCCAGGGAGTGGTCTGTAGCAGAACCAAGCCCCAGTGTCAGCCATGACATCCCCTGGTCACAGAGCTCCTGCCCAACTTGGGACACTCAGGGCACCCTCCATTTTTCTGTTGCCTGCCACCCCTTGATGGAATTACTTATTGGAAAAAGGGAGGCTGCTTCAGGGTCCTGGAGTGAGCCCTAGCCTGTTTTGATGAGTGGTCCTTCCCATGCCCAACTAACTGCCCTTTTGGCACTAAGTGGGGGCTCTTCTGGCCCCATCAGAGCCTCGGAGCACCAATTGCCTTAAGGCAGAGGTTCTCAAACTTTGTGATACTGTGACCCCGAGTGCAGGATGTCAGCAGTGGGGGACAGGGAGCTCGCACATGGCAGCCACCGCCATCCAACACTCCATGCCTCCACCATGTGCCACTTCCCTGCACTACCACATGTACCTCCAGGAAGTTTGTGACCCCATTTTAAGTTGCTCATGACCCCATGGGGGGTTGTGACCCACAGTTTGAGAACCCTGCTTCAGAAGGTAGCTTAAGGGCTATTTGTGACCTCCACCCCTGCAGGTGCACCCATGCCTTGGAGATGTTACTTTAAATTGCCCACTGGGCCTGTTGGCCTTGTTTATTCTAACTAATTCACCTAACCTGCCAACCTCCTGGCCCTGACTGGCATGGGCCTGCAGGGTAGAGACAGCCCTCTTGCTTGAGAGGAAGAAGGGCAACTCCTTTTAGGTTAGCATGGTATACCTCATGTCTCCAATGGTCTGGGTGGCATCACTAGTCTTCTTGAATTGGGTCTTCATCTATTTGGTTTTGGCCCTGCACTGTGTCCAGTCACAGCTGTGCCTCTAAGCCCTCCAATTTACTGAAACATTTCTGTCTTACAGTGTGCACTGTGGGGCTGCATCTGGATCTTTTCCTTACCCCAGATGGCAACAAGATCCCTCATCTTCTCAGGGAAAAATGTGCCAGGCTCTGCCATAGCATTGGGTCATGCTCTTGGGGTCTGGGTGTCCACAAATGGGTCAGGATTTCATTAGGTGGGTGAGGATCTGGCTGCAAGGGTTTAGATGGAGACATAAATCTATGCTTGGTGTGTGGTTCTCACTCAGGCTTGGTCTGACTCTGGTTGGGTGTGTCTCCTACTCCAGAATAACCCCAGTTTAGCTGGCTATGCTCCCATTCCCACTGCCCTCATCTTTTCAGGGGTATCTACGCTGTCCACAACCCCCAAACCCTCAATTTTCCAGGGGTTTCTACCTGCTTCCCCTAAGAGGGCTGTCCATGTCCCCCAGCTGCAAACTTTCCAGGGGCATTCACCTGCTGCAACAGCTCAGATGGCTATACTCTCCCATGCCTTGAACTTTCTGTAGGCATCCAGCTGCTAGTAACAAAGTCCAGGCAACATCCACCTATGCCCTGAATTCCTATGGCTCAGGTATCTGCTGGTAGTGGCTGGTCCAGCCATCGCCTCATCACCCCAAGCCCTGAATTCAGTGGAATCATCTCCCAGCCAGCTAATTCCCATCTGTCTTTCCATCTCCTCCTGCCCCAGGGCCTGAAATGTCCATTTTGGCTTTAGGTCTGTGCTGAGGTCTGGGTTGCAGTGTGCTTGGCTCTGGATTTTCAGTCCTGGCATTCTGGGTATGTGTCTGAGTTTTGGGGTTTTTTGGTCTGCTTACTCTGGTGTGCAAGTGGGTCTTGGGGTGCTTCAGGGGACAGGGTCTTGGGGGCTCAGGGTCTCAGGTGTCCAGATGTCTGGACTATCTGCAGAGGATACATCTGCCTCCCCCCCCCATCCCCACGTCTCCCTGCAGATCAGAGGTGACTGGTGCCTCCCGAGTCTCAGGGGGCATAATTTGTGGGCAGGCTCAGGGGTGGACCAAAAGCCCCATATCCACTTCTGTACTTTTGTGCCATGGCTTAGTGTCCCTCTCCCACCCCAAACATGCCACTGGCCCATGAAGAAAAAAAACTGCCCTGTCCTGAGTGGTGCCAAGTCAGGAGCCAATCTCAGGGGGGGCATGTGCCCCCCCCTCCCCTCTACCAGTCACCTGTGCTACAGATTGGAGACAGCCAGTGGGTGGAGTTTGCTCCACATTTGGCTGGAGCATTGAAGTGTAGTCTGAATGGCAGAGCATCTCTCACCAGGGGAAGAGGGTGGGGGAGCAATTCATGCTGGGATGCTGCAGGACAGCAGGGCAACTTCAATTGATAGGGGAACTGTACAAGCATTCATTAAACTGGCCCAAGTCCTATTGGTCTCATCAGAAAAGGTCTAACTTTAAACCATGCCCACCATTTTTTTTCACCAGACTAAGTATTGTTATTGCTTGCACACCTAGCATTTGAACTGAACTGAATTTGATTATATTGATCAAATGGAATGCTTGTATGCATCCTAAATGAACAAGGAAAAACATTACATTGATTTGGAGTCAAAGAGGCTCAGCTGCACTTTTTACTCTTCATTCACAAACCAAGTTCATTGCACCTATAGATCTCACTCCATACAAGAAAATGCATAGTCCATAATAATAACTGTTTCATGAAATGTGTGGTCTTGTGGAACATCTCATTGCTGTCAATTTATATTTGCCAAGTCATTGTGTTCTTTATTAAGTGTTGGTCAAAGCCTAACATGATCAGTGTTAATAAATATGAATGAATAAATAATATTAATGTTAGTATTATAAAAAGTTAATAGGAATATTTTCTCACAAAGATTTTTTCTTTGTTCATTTGTCTGGTTTGTTGGTTGGTTGTTTTCTTGCAGCTTTCAACTTTGCAGACTTCTGTGGTTTAGCATTTTTACCACAAATGAGGGATGGTAAATTCACTTTTGTCTCAATTTAAACCCACTCAAACACTGTAGATTTAAACTGGAATATTATTGGGCTCGCATTCTGCTTAGGAAAAGCTGAGAAAAAGGAGAAGAGGGAAGATGGAAAGGAAAAAAAATCCTTGACTTGGAAAAGGGACTGTCTTTTTGTTCTGTCTTTGTTCAGATGCTAGGACAACAGGACCCTGTTCCATGACTGTGGTCCCTGGGTACTGCTACAAAACAAGCAATCAATCATCATAAGTACAGGGAATAACATTTTCAACATTACCTTAGTAGTATAGGTCCTATTTTTGAAAGCATCTAAGCTACTTGGGAGCCTGTCCCCCACATACTCTCAATGGGATTTAGGTTCCTAAGTGATGGAGGAAATTTTATAATTTTATCTAGAGTAAAAAAAAAAATGGATCAGAGAGTGAGCAGGATAAAAAAATCCCCACATGTGAATAAAAAAAGCTGAAAAAGGCAGTGAAAAATTCCAATTAAAATAGGTACCATATATGTAGCCCACTGTGCACAATGCACTCACATATCATAAGGCTCTCTTTAGCCAGAAATATTTTTAAGTTAGCAGAATTATCACCCTGAAAGGCAAATGGGCTTGAATTACAGGAAAAATAATATTTGTGAACTTGGACTTGTGGTTTTGTGAACCCATAAAAACAGTTTGTGAGGTTTGAAGAATTTCAAACCACAAGAGATTCTCTGATTTGTACCATAAGCAATAATATACCCCAGGAAAACAATACATCCCAGATTGCCTATTTACAGGCCTTCCCACTTCCTGTTATTTTGCTTCAGGGTTTGTATTCCCCAATGATCACATAAAATACATGGTGCATACTACTAGTAGAACCCAACTGACTAAGTTCAAGAATGTCACAAGCTGATATGGAGAAATCATAAAAGCTGTCTGAAACAGTCACAGAGGGTTACAGAACTTATTAAAAGTCTTGCCTGTAAATTTAATTCAATGCTTTAAAATGAGGAAAGATGGGAATTTGATGGCTGAGGAGACTGTTAGCAGGATATTGAAGCCTGTCAACTCTAGATCATGAACTGAAATCCTTTCCTTGCTAGTGACGAACAAACATGATTACAACAGAATGGCTTTTTTTTTTTTTAGGGTAGCGGGCAAAATCACAGTGCTTCTTATCAAAACCGTTCTGAATCTCACATGCATTCACATGCCATTTTTTGTCTCAGATGTCCCTAAGTTTGATTCGCTTGTGGATATTAATGAACCTTTCACTAATATGAGGAGAGGAGCATTCATATTTGTAAAGAAATCAAAATCAGGCTAGTTTGGTTTGGCAACTGTGTCCAGTTTGGATGGGATTGCCCTTTCATGCAGTCTTGGGTGATTACTGACTCACACAAATGATCATGTTCAACAGGCATTGGAGGACAGTGAATGATAGTCAGACAATCTGGAGTGTGGTGTGAACTGAGTCCTAAGTATCTGAGACACCACCTTCATCTCCCTGCTGTTCCAAGTCAGTTAACATGCTCTTGCTAGCAGTACCTACAGAAAACTTATGAGGGCTGATGACAGTTGATTTTTAGAAAAGCTGGTGTGTTAAACCTGAAGCAATAGTGTTGACCACATCCATTTACTTAGATCGTTGCCTAAACAAAGTATATGGTCTGTCTTTTCTAGCTGGCAGTTGCTAATTCATTTCATATTGTTTTAACATATGCTCAGGAATACAAAGACAGCTGAAGTTGAGAGTATTTTAAAAATAAGAAAATAAATAAGATTGAAGCACAAAGTCCTCCCAATTCCATTGTGTTATACTTAAATGACTTCCCATGATTATATCGTCTAGGTATTAGTTGAGTAAGTGTCCTGTTAACAATAAATAAATAAATGCATCATAATTACATTTGGCACTAATTCATTGTGTCTTTCTCAACAGAAACAATAAGAATTGAACAGGTCCTAAATAGTGACCTATCCTGTTATTCCTCAAAGTAGTCGGCTGACAGGTTGAGCATTGACTTGCATTTCTACGCAAATTCGTATGATGGATTGTAATAACAATAACAACAATAGTGAAGAGAGGTTGAGTGAAAGACATATACTGTCTTTTGATAAAATTAGCTTACAGATAAAATAGGTTTCTGGGTTTTGCCTGTTGGGGGTTCCAAATCCAACTGGGCCCTGTTTACAGGTACAAACTAATCCCAGCTGTGAAAAAAAAATGTCAATATGGGCCAATGCCAAATATTGGCTCTTATAAATCAAAATGAGACCTTACAGTTAACCACTTATTAACTACTTTCAATTCACAGCCCATAAGGCTGTCCATTGCCCCTCATGTTTCATTCCTCCAAGTGACACTAAACCCATTCTCACTGCCTCCTCCTGTTTTCCATCCAGTCGTAGACACCCATGCATTGATTTATTGCCAATACCTAGGAACCCAATCAAAGATCCACTGTATTACCAATTGCATAGACATGTAAGAAAAGAAATTGTCCTTCCTCAAGGGATTGCAGTGAACATAGCTGATAAAGGAGTAAGTTGGGGGGAGGAGAATGCAAATATAAAGCAAACATCGTTCTACAGAAAAGCAGCTTACCACCTACTTAAGATGATGCCTGTGCTTCTCTATACATTTTTAACTTACTAGCATGTAACCTTAGCACACAATCTTTTTATTTTTTCTTTGTAAGATGTTCTTTGCTTTGTTATGTGTTTGCACACATACAACTCTATGTAAGTATATATCCATAACAAATACATGATCAATATTTCACATGTGACTTGAATGCATGTATGCAAAAAAAATATCAACAAATAATAAAAAGGCTCTCATTCAATCATAACTTTTTTTAATTGATATGAAACGTCCACTCAATATGAATGCCAATATTTTTTTAACGTTAATCTCAGGCGATCCTTGCCTGCATTTGTTCATGTGCTATTACAGATCAACTGGTATACTTACAATCACACCTTAATTAATTAAGGCTCATGTCACTAAGTTTTCTTATCTCTTTTCACAAAGACAGAGACTGGAGACAAGAATAGATAAATGAGTTATCCAAGTTAACAGTCAGGGAAAAAAATGAGAATGGAAGTAAGGAATCTTGACTTAGTCCATAGCTTTAGCCACTAGAAAATACTGCTTAATCTTCATCATAATTGTTATTTATAGGACAAGCTTCATTGATCCAGTTTCATTGATTTCAATGAGACATGCCATTTTATATTTGATAGATAATAGTAAACATCAACAAGGGCAGATTGAAGCAGAAGTCATGGTATCTGAGCCTAGGAATCGGAGAAGGACTAGCACAAAGATAAGCCTGAGGTGGGGGGCTCCAATCCATGCACCCCTCTCCACCCCACCCCCTGCAGCTCAGGCTGGGCAAACCCCAACCTGGAGCTCCCTTCCCTTCCTTCTTCCCCCTCCCTTCCTGCAGACAGCATTGGAGGGCAGGGCTGGGCTGTATCAGCCCCATCCCAATCACACAGACAGAAGTTAATGAAGCTGCTCTGCTTTGAAGTGCCTTCATCTGAACCCTTATTATAAGGGTTACATGAGGGTTAATTTGTCACATGATCAGGCAACTTTAGAGTGCTCTCCAGCCATGCACTTCTGTCAGGGCATAGCTGTAGTGTGCTTTCAGGGTGCTGATCATGTGACAAATGTTACTTCTGCCAGTGCCCTGTTATTTTTTAAATAGTTCTCCTAGAGTAGAAAAATGGACTCGTGGGTCTGAGGAAAAGGCTGCAAGTCTGAGTACCCTGAAGATCAACAGTGCTCAGCAACCCCAAGCCAATTAGTTCCTTCTGCCACTGATTTTTGGTTTCTTTGTTTTTTTTTAATGGGAGGGAATATCACTAAGAATAAGAACTAACTCATGTGTCTGGTTGAATATTCACACTGAATGTGTCCATTTTATAGATGGGGAATTGATTTAGAGTGAGGTGAAATGATTTAGAGTATAATTGGTATTACAATAAAGGAGTCCCGATGACCAGTCTTCTGCTCTAACCAGTGGCAAATCATAGCACAGAAATGCTTCCAGTGCCATCCTGTTCTATTCATAGACCTGCTTCTCCATACAGCTCAAATTTTTGTTTAGGTCACACTTAGAAATAACTTCAGGTCTAAGAATATATCTGCCAAACTTCCGGCTTCACTCTTCTGGATGATTTCTCAGGTTATCTGGCCTATCTCTAAAAACACCAGACTTTTGCTGTTACTATGGGCATGAAAGCAGGCAGAAGACAGGTAAAGGTGCATCTTGAAGGCTAACTAAATCAGAGATGCATAAGCTTTTATGACCCTGAACTCACTTCATCAGATGCTGAAGGTATGGTATGAAAGTAGTACAGAAGAGAACAGGGGTTGTTGGATAAGCAGTTCATACCATTGTGTAGATGGTGTTGTCTACACGAGATGCATTAATGTGCCTTACTCTAGTTTACTATGCAGTAAGGACACATGTCTACACATGCGCACCCTTACTGTGCAGTAAAAATGGCTAATCACAACTAAATGTGATACCGGCGCATGCAAGTATTACATTTAGTTGCAGTTAGTTAACACACAGTAACACATGTGCAGACGTGACCAGAATAAGCCAAAAGCCCTGTAATTATCTATATTCCCTAAATGTAAGGACTATAAATAAGCATGTGTACAGTCATGCATGTGAATGCACATATGCACACACATGCAATAACACATTTAAACATGCTCCTTCATTGTTCCTTTTTTCAAATGGTTCAGAAACATCCAAGTAACAGAAGTGAAAGATAGATCACAAAAAAGTTACCCTTTAGCTTTCAAATATATCTGTGAACATGCACTTGAGCAGGAAAATATGGATAGAGAGATGTAGTTTCCTTATGACTGTACAGCAGTGCCTACTGGTTGATTGCAGAGCCTCCTGGAGTCGATCTGAGGCTGGAGGGGGCTAAATGTGTGTGTGTGTGCATGTACGTGCCCCCTCACAACCCAACACGTCAGTCCGGGGGGGAGGTGCAGGGGCCAGATTAAGGTCCCCCACAGTAAGGGACAAAGTGCAGCAGAGGCAGAAGTAGGGGTAAGGTGAGAGGGCCCCTGGCTGGGCGGGTGCTGGGAGGATCAGCAGAGGTCCTGGGGGGCATGTGCCCCCTCATCTTTAGAGAGTTGGCTGCCACTGTGGGCTGGGCTTTGTGCCCCAAATCCTGATGCAGCTGGCCTGGGAGCGGCGTGATGCCACATGTGTCCAGCCACTGGGCAGGCATGGGACGAGGAGGCTCAGCACAGTGGTAGGACTCATGTGGCATCAAGCACCAGGCCAGCTGCAGCAGAGGCCAATCCTTGCATTTGCACCCCCTCTCCCACCCCCCATGCTTTGAGCCAGGAACTCCTCCGCTTCCACCCTGGCCCAGTTTAGTTACCTGTTTCAGACAGGAAGGAAATGAAAGTCCTGGTAAACCAGATGCAGGGGGAAGGGTGGCAGCTAGAATTTATGGCCAGAACAGTAAGTAAACACCCACAGGGAGGGGGGGGGCATGCAGCCTGGGAGGGCATGGGGGGCCTTTTCCCCCAGATCTGCACACAAGGCAGGGTGGGCAAGGGCTGGAGCAGTGCTGGGCTCTTCCTGGAGGGGGTGTTGTGTTGGGCTGGGCTGTGCTTGAGCCAGGTGGCAGTGGCACTGGAAGTGGGTCTGTGGGGGGGGGGGGGGCTGCAGGTACCCTAAAATTCACCATAGCCCCTCCACGCCCCCCCCCCAGTGCTGTCACCACCTGCCCTGAGTGGAGAGTGGCCCATCCCCCTGCTGAGAAGAGCCCAGCACAGCCTTTTCCTCCCCCTGCCCCTTCTCCCCCCTGAGGGCATGGGGGCCATGTGCCCAGGCTCTGTGCAGGGGGGGACAGCAGACTGGGAGGCTGTACCAGGCTCTTCCTGGCCCAAGCCCACCCCACCCCGCATGCAGATCCTGGGGCACACGCCCCCCCCCATGCCCTCCTAGCCGACATGCCTCCTCTCCCTTCACCCCCCAGACAAGTTACTCACAGGTCCATCCCATGCCCCATCCCAGCTGTGCAGGGCCTTCCTCTGCCCCAGCCCCAGCCCCAGCCCCACTCTCTCCCTCACTGCTGTGGGGTGGGGAGAGATCAAGGCTCCAGTGATAAGGGAAGGAGTGGGGCACAGGGAGGCGTGGGAGCAGAGGCTGGGGGGAATAGGGGACAAGCGAAGGTCCATGGGGCACATGCCCCCAGGCATCCATTTGTCACACCATCCAGCCCAGCCAGGGCCCTGCTCCCCAACAGCCCCTGCTCCTGCCTGTGTCCCTCACTGTTGGAGCCTCAATTTGCCTCACCCCCCACCCCCCATGGCTCTTTTCCCTCCCCCTTCCTCCACAGACTTACCTGCTGGAAGGTCGCACCCCACCCCAAATGATTTGTTCTCCCTTTGCCTCAATCTGCCCCCCCTTCCTTCCCCACAGACTGCGGGGGCAGGTGGTTGGTGGGGTGCATGGTAGATCTTGGGCTGCTTTTCAATTCAAAAAGTGATCTACTTAAAAAAGTTGGAGACCGCTGCTTTAGAGGATGATGCATCTGGGTACACGCACCTGAGCAGGAAAATTTGGATAAAGAGATGTAGTTTTCTCATGACTGCAGCTATTGAGAGAAACAGGGAGATTCTTTCAATAGCTAAATATTTATCTCCATAGCTAAGTAGAGAGCATGGCTCCAAAAAGAAAATACTGGACATGAACATCACAGAGAACACTGCTGAATATGGGCTACTAAGGGAGGTAGCTGGATGTTAGTCTAAATTCAGGCACAAGGCAAGGCAGGGTGGCACCTTAAAGAATAACTGGTTTAAAAAGGCATTCGGTGAGTCTGACTATGGACTACAAAGTTCTCTTTGGTATGCTCAAGCATTTGTAGGATTTTTTGAAGATTTTTTGCATACCAAAGCTCCATTTAGCTTTAATCCAACACTACCTACATTTGCAATTACAACTTTGGAACAAAAATCTCACTGAAAGTCAAGGCACTCAGGCTCCAAAGGCCACTAAGGTACTTTGAAAAATGTTACAGGTCTTATAGACAGAAGGGAAATATAAGCAACTGTCTAGAGTCAGACACATACAGATCTTCTGTATAGGATAAGCATTGATAGCTTAATTTTTTTGAGATTTTAAACGTTTTTAACAAGACTTTTCAAACTGAAAACAGATTGAAGTCAATGACCATTTACTGTAATTCATATTATCATCATCAGTGACTCAAGTGTATATTACTGGTCTATTCTTGATCATAACAGAGAAATAAACCAACACATTTGTAATATACACCTTTTTATCTATGTCCCCCACTGAGTAAATGATAGTTAAGCACACTTGCATACAGAGTATGAAAAGCAAATGAGCATTTTTGCTAGTTAATTTGAAGTGTAGGTGTCTGATTAATTTTAATGCAGTTATTACCTAAGAAACTGGGTTATTAGGATATGCTGTAAATGCAGCTGCTCTTCTCCAGCTTGTGTATTTCACATATTTTCAAATATTTTCCTGAGGCTTGTTGTGATAATTGTTTTCAGAAAAGGAACAAAGTACTTTATGGCCAAATCTACTGTGCTTTTTGGTGCACTTCAAAGGCACTTTAGGAACTCAATCAACAGTCTTTTTACAGTTGAAACCAGGAAAAAGTCAGAAAAAAGTGATGTAATTATAGTAAGTTATCTTGAAAAGGACATAAATCATGTTTATTTGTCTATCTATATTTAATTTTTTGCATTTTTAACCTAATGAATGTGTATTACCATGTAAAACAGGCCTTGTAACTAGATTCTAAGCAGTGGGTGAGGACATTTGGGGGAAAGTACTTTTTTTTCTAGCTTCACTAGTTGTTTTGCCTTAGTTAAATCTAAATGTCAGTGATCACGACTGAGGCTGCTTAGATCCTCCCTCATCCCTACTAATTTGAATAACAGGGTCAGTATTTATTTGGCACCCATATTTAAAAATGTGACCAGCAACACTTTGTGCATATGAAGACACTCTTCAGCTAACTGTTGGTGCTGCTTCATAAGGACTGGGGAGAAGGGACGTAAAAGGGTGAATTGGGAGCTCAAGCAGCCATGGATTCAGAAATTCCGGCCACAAGTTTCATATCATGCCAACTTTTTATCCCTCCATGACTACACTGGCTGCTTTTTTATCTTTTTCCTAAAGAACTACAGATATTTTTTGACTGTTCTTTTAAAACCCAAGGCACTTCTTTGTCTGCTGTTCCGAGGGGAGGGTTCTTATGCACTGTATTCATTTCCAAGCTGGGCCTGCCAATTATGGCTCCACCTGGGCTCGGGAATAAAAGATGTCAGGCTGCAGCCTTTGTCCTTTTCTGACTGCTTTATACTGCTATTACATTGATTGCTCTTTGTTTCCCTGTAAATGGGGTCTGCGATTTCAGTCCAACTCCTTCCATCCCTCCTACCAAAATCCCTACACCATGCTTTTTCTTTTTTCTTTTTTTTTTTCATTTTCCAATTGCTATTAATGTTCAGAAGATGTAGCATTTTGATGAGTATTCATCATGGAGCAGTGAATACCCTGCTCGGAACTAGGTCTTTATTAGATTTCAAACCACACTTACAGGCAAACGAGGGTAATTCAGCAGTGAGATCCTTACTGGCACTGGCTTTATCAAGAAGTAGTTCAGCACCTTTGTTGTAATTTACACCCTGTCTTTACAAATCCTTTTGATATCGTTTTCTGTTCAGCTTAGAGACCTAACATGAATTCTATTGAATTAGAACTGAATCCCTGCCCCTCTGTGGTCTATTCCCATCTGTCCTGAGAGCAGAGCAGGAAAGCAGCAGCCAGCAATGTCAATAGAACCCCATAAAGATTAATGGGGTACCTGAAAGCAACAAGGACTTTGAGTGATTTCAAGGATTCCAAAGACTCAATAAATCAATTTCACTGAAAATGTCCTCGCTAATTTAGTACCTGATAGTATTTGACATCCCTCTCCTCTAGTATGAACAGTGAACTCAAATAAGGATGAGGTTTTTATGCATGTTTCAATCAGGATAGTAAATGAAATGAATACTAGCAAAATCAAATAGCAAGAAAAGTCAAACATATACTTCTAAACATATGCATTCTAAAAAGAATGTTTCTTCTATAGTTTTGTTCACACCATACTGATAAAAATTAAATCACTAATAGAAAATAAATTATTGAGACCGGGTAAGTAAGAGTGCAATATTGCCTTACACCTTATAAATCTTGCAAATTATATTAAACCGTTTCTATACTTCAATAACAGTGAAGAACCATCTGAAGCTGCTAAAAAGAAAAATCCCTGATAATAAAACAATCTGAATGCCAGTAATCATGGTCTTGTCATTGTTTCATCGCACATTAACAATGACACCAGCTCACACTGGAGGCTCAAAATAGGATAAAAGCAATACATAAAATAAAATCTCTCCTATGATGATGTCTTAGGTATTAAAATTCTGTTTATAGTGAAGAACTTTGTGTCCTAATTACATATTGGAAATAACTATTGTCACTTCTACCACAGTAAAAGGGCCTTAATGATGACATAGTTTGAATAGAATTTTTAAACAATCCTAATATAAAAAGAGATGCAGTTAATACAATTTTAAGCTTACTTGATCTGAGCATAGAGGTTTAATATTGCTTTGCGTAACATTTTTGGAATCTCTGTGATGTGAACAAGGTCTGGAGCTGTAAACTTTCAGAAACAAAACAGTAAAAAGGAAAACTTCTAAAATTGAAGATCTGCACAATGGAGTGAATACTTAATAAGTCACATGATTTCTTTCCTCCTTTTTAAAGAATACATTGTAATGTTATTAATTATTCTTAAAAAGAATTTGTGTTATGATAGCATCAGGAAGTCTCAACCAGGTCATAGATCCATTGTGTTAGGTGCTGATTAGATGCACATAAACTGCATCAAGGAATTTAAGATGAAATAGATGGACTATGCAAGTAAGCATCTTGAGGGGAGGAGGATGGGTGCAGGAAGATATTTTGTCATGGGCTAGCTTTATGAAGTATTCTTTGTTGGTAACCAGCAGCAGTCACAAAGCCGTTTAATTGCAAATGCCTGTGGAAAATATATTGTATTGATCTGCTTTTATTTTCCCCAAGCTGTAGTAAAAAAAAAGTGGGGGATGTGTTTTACACTGTGTATTGGAGAAATCTGATATAGAAAGAAATTAGAGATGGATTGATACATTGATATTTGTGTATACACATTACGCATACGCACATATACTCGTACATGTAATATACATACACACACATAGGGACACATGTAAATATATGTGCATACACATGCACATATACACACAAGTAGATTTTATATATATATATATATATATATATATATATATATATATCAATGTGTACAGCGTTACACAGAAAAAAGCATATTATATTGATGATCATTGAAGCATTTTGCTTAGCTATCATTCTAAGTGAGCATTCTCTGCTCTAACATTAGCTGTGCATAGCACAAGTTAACACTTTGGGATTTAAATGTTTGAATCCCACATGCTGTATAGCTTTCTCAGTGTGTCTAGCCTTGTGTAAGTAATGCTGTTAATCACTGAAGCATGTGCTGGTGTAAGGTTAGTAGATAGAACACCATACCAACTCCCGGTCTCTCCTCTCATCATTGGTAACTGTGCAGTTCACTTGCATGCATCGCCTGGCTTCACATCACAGCAGTCTGCACCCCATTTAGGTAAAATGTGCCCAATGAACAATCCCCACAGATTTGGTTTACATTTGCCAGGTTCACAGGCCTTAGCTATGCTGATGAAAGCTGATGGAAAAATTGACGAAGAGAAAAAAACCCCCGCAAATTAGGGCAGTCAGAATTAATAGCTGCTGTGTTACTGAAAAAGATGCCAGAAGCTGTATTTATAATACAGTTTAAAACTAAAAGTAAGATACACGTCTCTTAAATAAATGTAAGAGAAGCAAGGGGAAATCAGGTAGATACCACTCATGTGTGCTGTTCAAATAACCTCAATATTAAAATGTTGTTATTGTCAGAAAAGTAGCAGTTTAGGCAAAAACATCTGCTTCTTATGAGTCTTCTGAGTAATGTTCTGTTTCACATACTGAGAAAATGTGACTAAAGCACAGGTGTTAGAATAAGTATTATGGGGCTCTTTTGCTGCCTCTGCTATAAACTTCACCAATGACCTTGAGCAAATCACTTAACATCACTATGCCACAGTTTTTCTACTGGTTGACAGCGCTTAGATGTCAATGAAAAGGCATCTTTTCATTGACTTCTGTAGGCTTTGGACCAAGCTGGCAGACCTGTTGGCAGCACTTATGAAGTAGTTTGAAATTCTCAGATTAGGTAACTGGATATAGAGAAAGCATCATTATAAATTCATGTTTTTACTCCTGCCACAACTGATGAGTCACTACATTTGAAATAGAGGAAGCACATATTATTCTGCCTCTTGAATCATCAACAAAATGACCACAAGATTCGGATTTCAGTCTTTGCAGGGGTCTATGCTTGCCTTTGTAGATTATTCCTGTGAGAACAGAGTTTTATTTCTGTTACTTTTACAGTGTCAGAATTTTGTCATTAGTTGGAGGACATGTTGGCCAGACGATGATAAATAGTTGATAGCTGGATTTTCGTAGGCAATCTGCTGGAGGGCAAAGGCATCTACATGCAGTTTCCTCCAGGCTCAAAGTCCCTCCAGTATGGCATCTACAAACACCAAAATACCAGTTGGTTGGGCTTTCCTGCCCAATGCTGTTCTCAGATTTCTGTTTAGCAAGTAAGGGGTAACTCAGCATGGGGAGGCGCTCTGGAGATTCAGCCCACAGAATTATGCCTGGTTGACTGGGTGTTTGGAAGAGCCAATTTGTGGACAGTGGCTAATACCTATGTCTGACATATCTGTCCCACTTCACTCATGTCAAATGCCCAGGTCTCAGTGTCCAAAGTGCGTCATAATACATGTTTCTAGTGGTCTAAGGCATGGAGAAGCAGGCTTGTGAAAGAACATTTTCCTCTTCTGTACTTTCAGCCAAACTAAATAATATTTCTGCACACTAGTCCTATGCTTTTTATTCCCGCAGAATTCATATAAATTTTGAGCCTAGACTTAATCACGGCCCCATGGAGGATGTCATAGTTACAAGGATATCTGAATCTCTACCCCTTTTCTGACCTCTCTAAGTTCAACTCCTAAATTGTGAGGTTTCATGCCTTTGCCTCTCACCAAATGAAATTTTGCACTAGTACTTTTAGACCAGGCCTTGGGCCACAGTACTGTGGGTATCTGCTATTCCTAACTGACAGGTCAGACTGAGTACAGGTACCAACAGTTCTTCCTTCTGAGAGCATGTAACAAATGACATACATAATGATCTAAAAGACTTGAAAGCTTTGCTTGTTTTAGCTGTAGAAACAAAAATATATGTTTTTTGGGTTTTTTTCTTTTTTGTTTTTTTTAAACAATCAGCAGTCAACAAGAATAGCTGTTACCTTTCCATCCCCTGATATTAGGCAGGCCTAACCTCTTCAAACACCTGCAATAGGGTCCTGATTTCCCCATGCAACAGCCCTTCACTTGAAAGATGCTCCTTTTAATCCTCCCAGTCCTTTTGCTCTTCTGCATTCATTCCTATCCATTTGACCCTTCTAGATAAAACCAGTCATACAAGACCAATAGGCTCAGCAGAATGAACCAGAGTCTTCAAGGCTAGGGACAGACATTCAAAAAGCCCAAGCCTTAATTGATTCACTCTCTGCAGGTTAGTCTAAGCTGTGCAGCTTAAACTGATTAATAACTGGACAGAGATTCTCTGTTAAACCAGGAAATGCAGCAACATGCCTGCACTGGTTCAAGACCAAAGCTGTGGGGTGCTAGAGCAGGCCTGCCAGCCACTGCCAAAGGGAAAGCAAGAGAGATGCTCTTACCCCTCCCTGCTGGAGTGGAGGGGGCATAGCCAGGCACCAGCTGGGGCTAGCAGGACAAAGGGGATATCAGGCACCAGGTGGCGGGGGAGAGCAGTTGCTGCCAGACTGAGGAGTGGAGATGGGGAAAAGTCCTTTCTCTGAAGCAAGCACATATTGAACACAGAAATTTGCAAAGCATACAACAGGGAACTACCAAAAATCTTCACCTAAGCTAAGATACAGCCCAGTAAAACACAACATACACAACTTAGTTTAACTTAAAATGTAAATGAGGAAGACAAGCAAAAGCTTTCCATAAGTCTTACATAATCCAGTGTCTCCTTACTGCCAGGCATTCAGAAAGGCTTTGTTTAGGTATTCTCACCTTTTACAGGTTCTGCTTTATAATGTAAATGTAAAGGTTCTGCATTCTTTGGTGAAGCTGTCTGCAACTTCCCTTAACTACATCTCTAGCAAATATGTGTGATGCTTGAGACTGCACCCAAATCCAAGGGGATCTGGGGGAGAGAGGGGACAGGGAGGAATTAACTCTGCCCCTGTCTGGCTGCAGGCAAGCCATGGAGGTGCAGCTGGGGCTGGCAAACCCCAGCTGCAGTCTGGAAGGTTTGCCGGGCAGGGAGGGGAAGGAGGAATTTGCCTCAGGGGCCATAGCAGACCAGCATCTGGCCACATCCTGCCCCTACTCTGACTAGAGAGCAGAGGGGAGGGGCCAGCCCAGAGCAGAGAGCAGAACCCTGCCCAGCCCAGAGAGCATTGCAGGATGCTGGAGAAGTCTGGTTTAACTTAAACCAGCAAGGGGTCTGGGACAGACAATGCATAAACCAGTTTAAGCCAGATCAGTTAAGTTTGATACTACATTCAAATAGGTTTATATCAAACCAATTTCAGCCATTTTCAAACTGGTTTATGTACACTGAATGTCTGTTCTGTTATACATTTAAACCAGTTCTTGATCACTTAAACCGGTTTATGTGTAATGTCTGTCCCTAGCCCAAGAGACAGTAGTCCTGGGTAATGTTCAAAACTGTTCTCCAGGGTCTGCTATGGGGTGGCTCATCTGGAACCATTCTTTCCTTCCTGCCTATTTCTTAGAAGCAGGGATTTCTTAGGGTGATATTATTTTTATTGGACTGACTACATAGTTGGGATAGAGCTAGACAATCTTTTGAGTACAAGACATTCTTCATCAAGTCACCTGATGATAAGAGGATGCTGAGACATGATATAGTATGTCTTAAATTAAAAAGTTTGTCTATCCTTGCCCCTCGCCTCATTCCTGGACCATCGTAATTACATCATTCTAAAACTACAATAACATGATAGATATCAAAATCCACCCTGTACAATGGAAAATCTACAACACATTTTCCTAGACATAGTCGTCATGTGTTAGATCAACAGAGTTGCACAGAAAACTCATGAGCAACCAAGCTAATCGATAACATACATACAGCAGCCTTAGATCTCTTACAGAGAAAAACAAAAAATAGAGGGGTTTTTCATGCATTTTACTTGGTCCTTTCTCAAAATCTGTGAAAATAAAATATGTTAGAAAGTAACATTCACAGCATCAACCCTATTTATTTTTAAACTGAACAGAACTGTCACATGCATCTGGTGTCTGAAGCACTGGCTGCTGGGAATGCAACTCTGTATCCCCTGCTTGCCCAGTTCACAACACTCCTCAGGGCAGAGGCCAGGCAGCTAAGGGAAGATGAGACTAGAAAGCAAACACAATGGAGATGGACCCCTAGGGAAATGAGATAATAGACTCCACAGCTGGACAAGAATGACATATGTTAGAATGGGAAGGGAAACTTCTGCCATTTCCACAGCCCCTTACCTGGCCTTGTGCAAACCAATTCTGTGTTGAGCTTTGTTTTCAGCAGGGGCACTTGTTGCTTTTATTCCTCCTCATTCTTCTTTCCTTCTCCTAGATTGCAATTTATGCAATATTATTAACTACTACGTGCACTAGTAATTGCTACAGATCAGTAGTTCCTGTATGGGAAAGGATAGTAGACAAACTGCTATAAATACTTTTACACCACTGTAAGTGGTATATTAATCTAAAGGCATCTAGTCAGTGGCTACTACATATAACCTGGCAGCATCAGACTGTGGAAAATTATTTCAAATTATTTGTTAATATTTGAAGAGAGATGAAAAACTGAAACAGCCTTTCTATTTAGTACCATTCTAAGCCCCATCCCCAAATTTCCCATTTCTTTGATGAACTAAAACTGAAGTGGGTCATTTGGCTTTCAAGAAACATCATTATTTCAAAGCATGTGCTAATTAATTCACTTTCACTGATTATCATTCCTACTTGTGGCTGTACATCTGACATAGGCCAATAGTATATGCATAAAACTGAACGAATGCAGATTAGAAACTTAGAGTGACTTTAAAAAGATTAAACACAAGCTGCAAATACAGAAACATAAGAGACCTGCAATGAAAAAAATATATACACATTAAACATCAAATTTAAATCTGCTTTACAGAAGGATTAAATGCTCACTGTGGACTATGAGGGAATCCATTTCTAATGGTGAATTTATATCAGTCCACAGGGAACCCTATCAAGGCACAACTGACTAATGACTATCATTTTCAGTTGATTTCATTAGTATTTAAGTTATGGTATGAAGTACATTCCCTTCGGTGCACTGAAAGTTAGTGATTTACATACATTCACTCCAAAGATTTTGCTTTGGCTAATATAAAAGTGATTTGCTAGCTGAGAGTGGATTTTTTTCTTATACCTACCTAAGTCCACCTATTCAAAATAAATATTAACTTTTAATATAATGTATTATAGTACATTATAGCAGCCCATTATAATAAAATAAAAATGATGCTGTCATCTCCTAGTTTTTCTGTGCATAATGCACTGTTCTTTGTCAGGCAGTTCTCAGGGTAGTTTATAATTTTGTATTTTTTGTAAAAGGCATGCCTGTGATGCATCTTTTTCACATGGTGTCCTTAATGTACAAAATCACACATACACTATGCGCAGAGAGCTTTCAGTTTATAGGAGAACAAAGAGGGTGTTACATGACTTAATAACTACTTTCTTGCAAGAGGTTTTGTCCATGCTGTCAGTGCAGTTTCACTCTATAATATTCATCTCGCAGAAAGTAGCCTGTATTACACTACCTCCTACCATGTCTTTTGTATATCTCCATCCAGTCGAAACTCTTCATCATCATCTCAAAAGTTCTGCCCCAATTTTCTTCCCTATCTGTTCACATACTAAACCATATTGTGTTCTCCTATCCTTCATATACCCCCTCATAGCTTTATCCACACCTGTCTCCTTCAATACTATCATCACCCAAGCTTCTATGCAAACCAAATACAAACAACCCCACATCCTTTGTGTAAACTACTCTTTATCTTTCCTGTTCATAACCAATTTAATCTGCCCTGGAATTATATCATACCATTTCTCACCATATCTCAAGTGTGTATTGTACCATATGGCATCATATACAGTGTTAAATAAATAATACCAGATAATAATAATGATGATGGTCAAAATACATATGCACTAGGGCTGTGTGAAGCTTCAGTCCCTGATTCAATTTGGTGGAGATTCAGCCAAATTCGGCAGCCGAATCTCCAAATCTGAATTGAATCAGGAGACCCTTTAAACTCTCTGAATCGATTCAGAGGTTTGGAAAGATTCAACAAATTGGACATACAGCTTTAAATGTTTTTTTTTCTACATACCTCAAGGTACCAGGCGGCTTGTTAATGCTGAGATGTTGGGGCACATAGAGCGTCCCACAGGAGCACAGGAGGTTCTGCAGCAAACCCAAAAGTGACCCAGAAGCACTTCAGGTTCACTTCTGAATCCACTGGGGAATGTGCTGAGGGCCCCCCTTTGTGCATCCCTGGCTCAATGACTGGTGCCTCCTGGGGACTGGGAGGGCACCTGGGGTCCCCCTAAAGGCTGATTGCCGAGTGATCCAGAAGTACACCCAGAAGTACTTCCAGTCCACTTCTGGGTTTTCCATCGAGCATGCAGCCCCCCCTGCATTCCTGTAGCATGTTCCATCCATCCTAGCATTGCAGCGTTCATGAGCCATGCCTAGTATCTCAAGGTATGTAGAGAAAACATTTAAAGCCGTGTCTATGACTGAATTGCAGGTTCTCTGAATCAGCATCGAATCTTCAGATTTGGATTCAGCCAAATCAAATTGAGGACAGTAATCTGAATCAAAGAATCAAATCACTGTCCCTGATTCAGGCTTAATCTGAATTGAATACAGCCCGTTTCACACATGTCTAATATGCACTGTTTTGAGTGCACCATGGGATTTACAAGCTTATAATAATCTACAAGAATGCTCAGTTAGGGTTTGCAGTAAATGCAGGAGATAAGGCTATGGACAACCAGGCCATCTATGTATGAAGAGCTCAATCACATCTCACACCTACAGTTGCACAAAACTGTACAAAACACAAAGGGACCAAATCAAAGGTAAAACTTTAAAAGATACTTTCTATAGCATACCAGCATTCTAACCGGAACTGGTCATTAGGTTTTACATAAAGAGATGAATGAGATTCCATATTGATGTAGCTATTTAGAATTAGCCCACCAACCCTGTTGTAAATCCAAGACACTGTAGGAATGAGCCACATAGAATGCTTCTGATTATATTTGTTCTGTTTGCAGGACCCAAAGAACCTCCACCCCCACACCAAAATCCAGGTGCTGTAATAACGTCAAATAGATCTCTGTCCTCACACACTGAAAATCTACATAAAGAAAGTACATACAGATGTGAGAAATGGAGGACTGTTATTTCAGTTTTAGAGAGGGGAATTATAGCACAGAGATTAACCAACTTGCTCAAACTGCACCAGAAGTTTCTGACACAGTCAGAAACAAACCCATATCTCCTGAGCCCTAGTCTATTATCTTGACCACAAAAGCATTCTTTCTCTACCTCCTTGGTTATCCACTCCCTTCCTGATTCTCAAGTTTCCCCTGACCCGTAGAACTCCACAAAGCCCAGTCTTTCTGTTAACAAGGCATGCATGGATCAAGATTGTGTAGGACAAATGTGTTACTTGATTTTTTAGGTAGAATGCATCAAGTTGAAACAAGCCTTTTTCCAGCTCAACAGTTGCTTCTCATTATTCCATATAACACCCCTCTGCATGGATGCTCTTGATAGAAAATTGCCACTTCAGCAAGAAGCCTTGAAGGTGAAAAAGTGGTTCATTACAAGAACCTGGTCTGTTTGAACATTCATCCTTCAACTAGTGATCTAAATCTAAAGTTAGGAACCCTATAACTGTCTTCTTTTTGCCATTAGAGCTACACATTCCCATTAACCCTTCAAAACTTCTGTAATATAAGAAGCAAATGTGTCGAGGCTTAGGAGCTGGAGGCTCAGAAATGAAAGAGAGGGTTTCAAATATTAAAAAAGAAAAAGTTATTCAATCTCCTAATCTGGCATTAACTACAATAAGCATAAATGAATCTCACAGACATCATGCAGGGAACCCTAAGGGCCATGAAGCAAACAATGTTTTACCCTTTTGATGTTGGCTTCTGAGAATAATACAGGAGTCCAGCAGATTCCTTTTACTTAAATATTCAAATCACATTATAAGATTTTAGTAGACACTTTTTTATTTCTAGATCCCAACATACATATGCTCTATTTTACTGTGTTACAAAGCCCAACTGAGACAGCAATTCTGTCTCTGCTTCTGTCTGCTACTGAATGCCCTTTAGCAAACACTACTACTTCCAAGCATGGCATTTCCCTTTGAATTATTTGCAGGACCACTGACTGGTTGGCAGTTTGTTCTTCACCACAGCAAGTAGGTTTCAAAAATAAACTGCAGTATTTTAGATGAAGAAAGTGGGATCAGAAAACAGAGACCCATATGTCATACAGACTAAAACATTTTTTTAAAGTTTTGGATATAAACAAAATGAATTATGAGTTAAGTAAAAAGAAGTCAATTACAGTTAGGCCACTGTGTGCTTTGCAAGGTTTTCAAAATGTTAAACAAATTCAAATAAAAAGGAGGAGTGCATAAAGAGGATTAAATGATAGAACAACGAATGACCCCATTGCTGCATTCTGCGTGAATCCGAACTTTCCCTATAACATTGTGAAACCAAAAGGAAGATGGGCACTGTCCTTGAGAAAGAAGTATAACCAAAGTCGAAAACTAGAAGAATTTTCTAAAAATTAACTGAATGCTAACTGAGAAAAAGTATTTCTTTTCCTTTAACATCCTTAATTAGTTTAAATCTATATGTCTTAATATCTTTTTATGAGCAGAGAGAAATACTTAGCTGTTTAGTCTGAAGCTAGTCAGAAAACGGGGTAGATATTCACCATTAGAGACTAACTAAATAAGCTATATATTTATAGCACAAGCCTTCGTGAACCCAAGTTCTCAATTACATTTGATCATTCCACCATCAGTCTATAGGAAAGATCAAATTCAGGTTGAAACTTGAAATGTAAAATATTTTTTTTCATATATTTCCTATCAGTTCAATATTGCAAATGTCTTTATTTGTGCATAAATGATGTCTGACAGTGCCGGTAGGGGAAACGCCAAACTAGTAAACATAAAGATTTTTCCCTAACATTTTTTTTTTATTCAAGCAGTCAAAGCAGACAGCACATTTCTTCAGTGCTCCTGTAGCATCGTAAGAAGTATTTGTATTATTATATAAAGAGTACTGAATAGCACATTATGTTCTAGATAGTTGAAAAATGCTGTGTATTTGTTTCAAGCTCTGATTCAACTTTCTGCAGAATTCAGGCTGTCCAAATCTTAGGGTGTCTTTACATATGCTCCAGGGGAGCAGCAGGGGTGGAGAGGGCACTTTAATTCAGAGCAGATCTTGGGAGCCGCTCTAATTACAGCACTGTCAGCATCTTGTGTATTCAGTGTCCCCTGCTTTAAAACGGCTGTGGGGGTAATTTAGTTAAAACGCCCCTGCCACTATTTTGAACTGCAGGGATTCTGAATACACATGACACTAAGGCTGCTAGAGCATGTTAATTAGCACTTTTCAGAGCAGGAATCAGGCACATGTATGGGTGCCCTTAAAGATTAGTTGAACTATCATTAATTATCCATTTTTTCGGTGGCATTAGCAAAAAACAATTCTCCAAATCTTACAGTTCTTATAGAAGATGACTTTACCAGATGCCCAATTCTGCTACTCTTGCTCACATCTACTCGTGCCTTACTTCTATTGATTTAATTCAGAGTACTTGTGAAGTGAGGTACTTAGAATGAATATGGATACCAAAATGGGGCGTGAGCAGAGGTATTGTGGTTTACTGAGATGATCCTGTGGTTGGAAACCATGAATCCCTGCAGCCCAATCCAAACTTAGTTGCTGATTTAATTGTGGAATTGGGCAAAATTGTTAAAATCTAATCCAAAGCCCACAGAAGTCAATGTTTTTGTTCTGTTTTATTTTTCATTGCTCCCATGAGCTTTGGATTAGGCTTTGATATTGATGTATATGTGGAATAACTTCACTAGGGTTATTTCTCTGCAGTTACACTGAATTTATACGTCTGAGTTTCAATCTAGCTTTCATTTTGTGTTATCCTTTTAAAAATGTAAAACAAAGGTTAACAGTATTTAAAAACTGGTGTCAAAGCAATAGTAGGCAAGTGGTCTAGTGTTTGTACCACTTTAAAACCCCTAAGTGCTAACAGTTATTATTTCTATATTATAAGTTGCCAAGCCCTCAAGAGTGTGCTGGGTCAAAGCTACAGTATGGTCTAGAACCCATAGAGGAAGCTATATTGCAGGTCCATGAAAGGTCAACTAATTTCCAAAGCAATGGATACCCAAGGTCCGTCATTAAATAAGGGCTCATTGGGAAAGGAGATCATTTTAGAGTTACCTCCCACTCCCAGTTCATGGAGCTTAGTGCTAGAATTCTGCCATCAGAAGCTACCTATGCCAGTGGAGATGCATAGGGGGTGCACAGGGGTGCACATGCACTCCCTGAGAGTGCCAGTGTACCCCCTGACCAGCTGTGCTCACCGCTTAGGCAATGGGCATGGGGGCAGGCAGGAGCGCCAGTGCCCGCCCTGCGAGCACCAACTGGTGAGGGGGAGTGCCACAGCCGCTTTGCAATTGGCCACGGGGGGACCCCCCCCCACCATTGGTCAGATTGGCCAAGGGGGGACTCTCCCCACCCGAGTCACTGACTCGTCGCTGGGGGGCACATCCCCCCACCCCCCGACTAAGGTGGCACCAGTCTCCCATGACCTATGCAAAGCTATTACATATATCACTGATGTACACCAGCAATTCTCAAACAGATTGCTGTGATCCTTGAGATCCTTTCAAGAGTGTCACAGAGTGCCACCAAATGTTAGCACTTTTAGGTGCACAAACTTGATTCATAAGATAAACCCAGAGATTTCAAATAGGAATCCGCAGTGTTAAAAGCATTCTGACCTGCTGTAGTCTTTCTGAATTCTTTGCCTCGGAAGAATTGCTCTTTTATTTTTCTGTAGTCAAAAATCAAGTGAAAACTAAGATCTGACATTTTCCAAGGACCGCCTTGAGTCTAGTGAGGGGTGCATTGAGTCTAAAAAGGTTGAGAACCTCTGGTCTAAATTCTCCATTCAGTCAGGGAGACCATCTCCTCAGTGACTTCAATTTTCTATTCACAGACAAGAATGTTTCCAAAGATTTTAGTGAGTCTCCACAGATATTGCTTAGAGAGTGACATCCCTGGACCTTTGGCAGCTGTGACAATACCATACAGTATATAAACTGTGCAATGTTTTATCTTGGCACACTGCATTAAGTATGCAATTATATTGTAATTAGAGAGCACTCGTTTCCTGGCATGTACTAAAGAAGTTTTTCATTTTATGGTAATTTCAAGTGCAACTACCATGTAATCTGTAGGCAAGAAATAACTATGCAATTACTCTGTTATTAACATAGTAATTACTAAATGTGCCCAGAGTTATTTCTAGTTTTTAAAATTAACTTAGAAACACCTGCAAAGCACAAATTACATAGAAAGTATATACGCATCACAGGTGATCTAAAGCAAAATGAAATGACAGTGAATGTTGTTTCCAAATAGGGTCTGAGTTACTGGCATAAAGATGTTATAACCATGTGGTGAATCGTATTTAAATCTGAAATAATCTACCTTGAAATCAGCAGTCCCAGAAGCGCAAAACTTATGTAATGAAGTTGTGACTCAAGCCCCGAATCTATGTGTAGCACAATCGATTCTATGTATCATATTGTCAGGCCTGCATCTCTGAAATGATTAATTAATCTTCTTTATGAAAATGATGGTAAAATGGTTCTGCTGTGAAAAGGTTTTACCTTTTCACAGCAGAAATGCCTCACTAACAGATTTTACTCTAATTCCTTATGAGAAATGGAGTCTTAACTGGTGCCCTGGGACTACATATTGAGGCGTTTCACCTTCCTCCTATTTCATTGCTCTGAAGAAATTTCTGAAATGACAGGTTAAACCTGTGTGTGAAAAAACAAAAAGTGCCATAAAAGCTCAATAGAAATTGCTACTTGCAACATATAAGTTGCTTGACATTGCCCTATTAAAATGACAAATGTATTGTTTTTTGATTGTGTTACAGATTATATTCATTTCCAGGGCCAGCCCATCCTATCCTGTGAAACCTGCAGCTGCAGGGGGCCCCACAGCCAAGGGCCCCGCTGTGTCCGTCTGCTTACCCGCTGCCCCAAGCACCAACACCACTGCTACCGGCTTACTGTCCGGTCACCTGCCACCCTGCCCCCCGCCACTGACACCGCCACCAACAGCTTCATGTCCAGCCACTTGCCACCCCTCCTGCCGCAGATGCCATTGCTGCTGCCACCAGGTTCTTCAGCCACTCACCACACCCCTCCCCCCCACTGCCACTGGTGGCTTCTTCATGTCAGGGGGCCCAGAACTATTTCATGCAGGGGGCCCAAAAAATTGTGGCCTGGCCCTGTTCATTTCTGTGAAGTCGAAAATGGACCGTTAGACCTAGATGCATCAAAACACTTAATCCCATTCTTAAAGCACATTAGGGTCTTACTAAAGTCAAGGAGAATGCTCCTGAGCATAGGTTAAGCATGTTATGTGGCTTTCAGGATGTCATGGTCCAATTTACCAATTTTATGTACCTAAATTCATCCTTAGGCATTAACATATGCGCCTGATTGCTGGAAGTGTTCTTATTTAGAACTTGCTTGATTTGAAAGATATCATCATGTTCCACTGGGTTCACAGAGACTTCTGGATGCAATTAAAATTAAGCATGTTGTAAGAAGGTGCTTTCAAGGACTAGGAACCCAGCTGGTAACAATAATCTGCTTGTCTAGGAAACTTGAGGCCAGCTGGAAGGGATGACCAGCTTTTGCAGGTGGAGCCACTGAGAGGATTAAGAACCCCAAAAGGCCAGGTCAGGCCACTGTGGGGAAACCTAGAACAAAATCATCTCTTAACATCTGGAAAGGGAAGAGGTTTGGGGGGCTTTGTTTTGGGTTAAGAATAAAAATGGCCTGAGCAACTAAGAATGAAGCTGACCCACCTAAGGTAGCAGGTTAAGTGACCTGCTTACACATGTGCTTATGTGCCCTCCTAAATTACAGTAGATTTTGAACCAATGGGAACTGCAGGTGCCCAGCAGTTCAATTCAATTCAGTTTTATCTAGAACTGAATTTTGGCACTCGTGTCTGGAAATGTTACTTGCATTTACACTGAAATATCACCTTTCCTGATTTTATAGAAAGCGTGAATGGCATGTAGGAACACAAGACTGGAAGGGACTCCTTGGATCCTTGAGTTTTATACCCAGGAAAGAAAAAAGACAGGAAGGAAACCTATCACAAGTGCTCTGGTGTCATATATTTGATAAAAGTGAACACACCATCATGCTATCAAAAATACACCCATCCAGATTCCATTTCCATCTCCATCTAACTGATCTGAAGCTGGAAATTCAGCAAACAATTATATCCATTATTTAATTGCTCCTCTTATTTTAATTGTCACTGAGGCTTTGTTTGGTACATGTCATCTTGTTTATTTTACCTGCTTGATGAGTTGGGTTTTTTTGGTTTTTTGTTTGTTTGTTTTTGGGTTTGTTTTTTTTTTACCAATGGCAGAATGCAGATACTTTGAATTTATGGAAATTCATTTAATGTTCTGTCAGCTGTTGAGATTTATCACAATACTGTCCAGAGCTGCCTGAATGCTATATAATGAGATACACAAATGATTACAATATAAGCTAGTGGAGGGAGGGTCTGGTGTCCTGCTGCTCATTTCAGTGCTATTGGAGAAGGCAAATGTGTCTCATCTAACAACACCCACTTGAAAACGATTTTAAAGAAACCCTGACTACCACATTGCTTACCATTTAGAGAGACATCAATAATAACAGGTCTTTTCAGCAGTGGTATGGCTAGCATGCTGCTAACACTCCCCTATGTCCACATACAGCTATTTTGGGGTGATTAATTGATAACTGCCAAATGTCAATACCCCGAACTATATGTTACTAAAAATATACAGTCATTCCAGTGATGCTACTAATTTTGTTCTAATCTTGTTACAAAATTATTGAAAAATTCATCATGTTTTGTAATGAATCCAGGTTTCAGTGAAGTAACTTTTATTTTGGCTGCTGAAAGTCTTTGCTAAAGTACTATTAAATATGAAGAGAAATGAATGCCATTAGAAGCACAGATCAGCGGTGTGTTTAAGTGTTAACTTTAAGGATGTGATTATTTAAGTCAATCGCAAGTATCGCTACTGCTTTATTTAAATGTATCTGTCTAAATATCTTGTGAATTGAGGACTAAAAGCAATGGACAAGTCATAAGTTCACTCTGGCTCTATTGATATAAAGCAGAACCTTAGGCTAGAAATGTATGTTGTTTTTGCCATGGGACCAGCTATGCCAGGATATGTCCTAGCACAGGTGATCTGAATTAATTGGCAGGTACAGACATTACCTAGGGCCATTGTCCTGGAGAATTAAGCCCAATATTTTGGAATATCAGAGCATAAAGGTATTGAGTAGTAATTAGTGTAAAAACTCATTAATAGTACATGTTGTGTTTGTGGTTAGAAATCAGCCAAATTAACAATGTGCATGTATAACTAGGTTTCTGTGTCACACATATCTAGCAAACGTGCTTGCTTGGACCCACCATGCCTGTCCAGTTTCTTCATATTATTGTACAAAGGTTAAAATATAAAATGGATGAGCTCTTGCCCTTTGGAGCTTCCCTATGCTGCCAGGACATACTTCTGGAGTGAAGTTAGTATACATGCTGCCTGTTATATGGATAAACTGAGGCCTTCACTTTCAAGGGCTGTTAATCTGAAATCTTTCATGTACTCAAAATTCACACAAAGTAAAAACATTTCAGAGGGAAAAATAAAGTGATTCATAACTCAAGCATTATAATTAGTGAACTACCAAAATCTGAGGCCTTAGCTCTTGAATTCCTGGCACATGTTCTATTTTCACTGACAGTTAACAATGCACAAAGAATGCAGCAGGGTCACGTCTTTGTTGAATTAGTTCACATTCCAGAAGTGATTGTATTAATGATGATAATTATTATGAGGATTATGATGGTTAGAACTAGAATTGGTTAGCAGTTTTAAAACATAATCTGCTAATAATTTGGTTG